>NC_037681.1:43116494-43228168 GCF_003255815.1 Theropithecus gelada
TTTTTTTTTTTTTTTTTTTTTTTTTTTTTTTTTTTTTTTTTAGATGGAGTCTTGTTCTGTCACCCAGGCTGGAATACAGTGGTAAGAGATCTCGGCTCACTACAACCTCTGCCTCCCAGGTTCAAGCGATTCTCCTGCCTCAGCCTCCTGAGTAGCTGGGACTACAGGCACCCGCCACCACGCCCAGCTAATTTTTGTATTTTTAGTAGAGACAGGATTTCACCATATTGGCCAGGCTGGTCTCGAACTCCTGACCTTGTGATCCACCCACCTCAGCCTCTCAAAGTGCTGGGATTACAGGCATGAGCCACCACGCCCAGTCGCATGCTCTTCTTATTGCAATAGCAGATACACTGAAGGGCAAGCAGAAATATTCAAGGCCACTTAAAGCCTTAATTCAAAACTGGCATACTGTCAGTTCTATCTCATTCTATTGGCCAAAGCAAGTTAAATGGCCAAACCCAAGATCTAGAAGGGAAATACATCCTGCTCTTTTAGTAGGAGGAATTGCAAAGTTACATGGCAAAGGATTTGGATACAGAGAGATGTAGAAACAGGGCCAATAATGCAATCTACCATGTGACCACCTGCCCAGCGCCAGAAACCTCAGTAGCCTTAAGAGCAGCAGCAGTGATACTTGAATCTTAATTCTGGCATCAAAATTATCTCGACTCAGCCACAAGCTTGTATCACTTAGATCAAATTTCCAAAACAAAGAATCTTACAAACAAGCTTGGTTTATGCATTTCTCTGAGGTCGGTGGAGCTCCCTGGTTTGATCACAGGGCAATTCTCTTAAAAGAGGGTGTAAGCAGAGAGGCAGCAATCACATACATACCCAGGATAGTTTTCTTTTTGTTGTCATCATTTTCTGTTGGTTCCTTGTCACCTGGTTTCTTCAGCTGGCAACTTCTCCTTGGCTGTCCAAGGCAGGAAATATGTTTTCAAGCAATGGAAATCCACTCAAAGTAGCTCCATAAAAGTCTGTATCAGAAGGATTCAGACCTCAAGGCGTTCAAGAAAATGGTGATCAGACCCAGGGACGTGCACATCTTTTCCAAGACTTCCATAGTCATAGAAATTGGTTCACTTTACCATGTTTTCTAATTACTGACCACCTGACCAAGGCCAGAAAATGATCTAACCTTGGCCTCAAACACACCTGAATGCTCTTTGTGAGATAAATTATGTCTTTGGCTACTCACTGATCTCTGATTCTGATCACAGATCAGGCCCTGATCTCAGCTTGCTACTTACCTCATTAACGGGCACCATTCGTCTTACAGAAGACAGAGAAGCAGAGTACAGATGGCTCATCTCAGCTTCCTCCCTCCCCTAGACATACAAACAGAAATAAGTAGGTGGTGGGACAGTGACACCATCTTTTCTTGCATCATTTCTTTCAAGCAGCAAATTTTTCCATCTTAAACTTGCATAATATACACATTACTTATAGAAAGCCTACAATCCAAAAGAAAAATGAGTCAGAATTACAAATAAAAAAAAAAAACATTTCCTAATACAGAGTTTCTGCTGTTGTTCAAATGCAAAATCATCCATAAAATACAGAGAACATTTGAATGTGTTGATGGAGGGTGGAAATTATCTATCAAATAAGTTGGCAGAATACATTTCAATCTATTGTCATTATCTTGAAGGAAATGGTACCATTTCAATTGACAATTTACAGAATGAGCAATGAGACGCTGGTCCTATTTAAGGCATGATTTTCCTTATAGGAAGACACTGGGGAGACAGCAGAGAAACCCTACATGTGAGCCTCCCTCTGCCTGAGCCAATTATGGAAAACACAGATATAACCTAATGTCTAAGTACTATGTACATGATATATTGTTATTTTGTTCAAGGGCCCTGAGGCAAAAGAAAAATCAAAATAATTTTTACAATAGCACCTGTTTGAAAATAAGCAATTTATTCCATCCTTATAAAATATTTATGGATTTCAAATGGATGTCCTTGAATAAGGCCATTTCATTTCTTTTCTCCAGTGAGGATTGGTTAGTTCGAGAAAACTCTAGATGTATTTCCTGTTAATTTAATACAGACCCAAACCTTTTTGTGAAAAAGCAGCCACCCAATAACTTTATTTACTAAAGTTTATTCTTAATGATTCTGCTTTAGTAGTTGTACAAGCAATAGCCCATGCATCGCTTCACCTATTGAATAAAGAGGAATCACTTCTATGCAATAAAATAATTTGATTTCCATTGAGAAAATGTATTTCAAAAAACCCAAGAGATTGAGGAAACTATTACTTTTTATTACCCATATCATAATGTTCATCTTAATTACTGCTAAAGCAGGTTCACAGATGTAGTCTAATTGAATGTATAACTTTTTAATTGAAAAAAGGGAAAGTATGAAATTTTAGTTTTAACCATAGATCTGACTAAAGTCAGATCCTTTCCTTCAATAAGCTTTCCTGGGAGAACTGAGGCTCTTAGAAATGTCCCAATTCTCTGGTATCAACAATGCACAAATCAAATATCCTGCAATTTGGAGCAATTAGTCAGTGTTATATCATTTATTACAACAAGATTTAGAACCAGGTCAAAGTGACAGGACATCGAATAACGTGGCAAACCAGTTGAGATTTCTTTTGACTCTGCTTCTGAAATTTTTACCTATCTCCAGGCAAAAGGTTTTAGTTTTTAAATAAAACATAAGAGATAGGGTTCTCACATACTTTATTTTGATAGACCAACTATCACTCTGTCTTCATGGGCTCCAGTGAGAGATTTCTCTGTATTTCATTGTCTTCCAGGCCTCCATTAGAAGGCTCTCTCACGGGAAAATAAGCTTTTAGCATACTTAGGCCAGTAAGACCATTACCTTGGGCCCATTCAAATTCTGCTTCTTGAAAAGAAAAAGCATCAGGAAAGTGAGTTCAGTTGTGCCTTCATTCCCCTTCATCCTGAAAAATAGTAGTACTTCCTAGGGGTCTATCCAAATTGCTTTGAAAATAATGAGCATCATTGACAGTCTCTGCACCCTTAGTTCTATCCCTTATAATCCAAAGCCTAAACCTTCTATTTATACCTTAAAACAGCAAATAATGAGCCATCTCTTTGGTAGCCTATACTTTTAGCCATTCTAGTACAGGTTGAGGAAAAGAACCTTCTAGGAGTGTTATTGCATTAGTGCTATATCTTTCATCTGTAATTAAACAGTATTTCCTACATCTGGTTTTCTTTTTCCATATGAAATTACTTGAGGTTCCCCTAATGCATTACAATAAAACATGCAATGGCTAAGTTTACTGAAGGGGTATCTAAAACTCTCCAGAATCTTTCAAAAATTATTTTAATAGAATGCTTATGTTTTAGATTACTGTTCTCTAAAGTATGCATATGAACATGTAAGCTTATTCAGACATTCCATTTTACCAAAACATCAATTAGTCTGACTCATCAAATACCCTCTTTATATTCTGTATCATGTATTTGACATGTTTCTATTTATGCACCAGAGAATACCACTCGACTTCCACTGAAAACAGCCTCTGAATACATAGACGGTAATCATATGCTTAGACAGCAAAGGAAGACTTTCATGACTATTTTTAATGTATCCATAACCACTTCAGATGTCTTTTTGGAAACCAGCTGCAGAATCAATGTGTTCAAATGGTATCATTCAGTCAACTGCCATGTATTAGCGCTCTTTAATTTCTTAAAGGCCAGGTTCTCTGCTTATACCAAGGCAGAAGGAGTAATATGACTTTAAGGGTGTGGGTGATAATTCAAGTATGATTGTATTAGCATAAAAGAACATAAGCTGCTTTTCCTGAATGCAAACATGGTCCCTAAACCAAGGATGTAAATTAGTATTACAATGAAAGCCGCCAGAAGGACAGAAGCTTGGAAGTGTTCTCTTCTCCGAGCAGCAGGAGACTGTTCAGGTCCTGCTGTTTTGAAAACCTTTCTCCCCCCATGCAGGCTGCCCTGCTAAGAGAAATCCATTTGAATATTTTGGCAATCACAGAGGCCCCCACATAAATTATGGATACAGAAACGCATAAGACAGTCTAACAAATGGAACACGGTGGAATCTGTTTTTCTGCCGCCATATGGTGTCGACAGAATGCCACTTTGTTTCTCCGGGAAACAGCTCATCATTAAAAAATAAATAGCATCTTTTCTGTGGGGAGAGAACCCACAGTCATTCTTTTGAAAAATAACAAACAGGAAACTCTGTCCTTTCATTTTACAATCTTTTTTTTTTTTCTTATATTATTATTGCCGCACACATAGACTTTTTTCCCTGGAAGATTGGTGATGGCTTGTGCTTTGTTGATGCATGGGAATTCAACACCATGTTTTCCTGATTGGGGAGCTAAGTCCGTGCACAATACACACCAAGAAAAATCAGGACACTTTGTTATAGATCTTCTTTCCTTTGGAAAACTATCCTTTCGATCTGACATATGGATTTTACTTACAGTTAGATTTCTTGATTGTAGATATAATGCATATAAACCATCTTGGTTTATGAAAAGTTTAACCACATCCAAATTGAATTAGGATGCCTTTTTATTTATAGAATAAAGTTATTACTGGACTTAATTCTGTAATGTATTTGATAATTTACCCTCTTTCAGACCTGGGGAAATTTTTTACCACATTCCATAATTAAATGTAATGTGAAACTTGTCCATGTCTTTCTTCCTCCTACAGCCCTTCTCTGGGGTTTTATTCTTTTTCCTTCAAAAATATCTTTCTTATCAGTATGTATGCCATTAGACGGCTGAAAATTTATATGTGCAATGCTATCTGTACACAAATCATAGTATTTTTAAATCAATGGAATTCCCTAAGTATTTTTACAAATATTGTTTTATTTGATGTTTGTGCAAATAGCACTGAGATATGTGTAGGAGAAGTTATCTTCCCTTCCTTAAATACAAAGAAATAGAGGGGATTAAATAAATAACCTACATGTTAGTACCAGAGTTTGTTCCAGGTCTTTTGACTTCCCAGGTGAAGACTTTTTCTTCAGCACTCTCTTAGCTGAGGTGGACACACATAAGAAGACCTTCACAGTTATTGTTTATCTTATCTTCCATTGTTCCTTCAGTGATGGTCTCTGACCATATGGCTATATTGGTCTTATTATTGAGAACATGTCATCTACCTATTTCCTCCCATATCAGGCATATATTTCAAAATACTAGTAAGTAAACGGCTTCGAAAAGTCAGTCGTCACAGACCAAAAGAAAAGCGTACATCTATAAAGGTTACATGGTGTTTCAAAAGAAATTTTTTGTTTATATTCTGAGGCCAGGATTATCTGTTCCCATTTTGTGAACTCTGAAATAGGATTTGGGGTCAGAAAAATGTTTGTGTTGATAAGCTACTTTTCATGGTATGTTAGTACAATGCTGTCCTAAATTAAGCAATAATTTTATAATATGTTGTTCTTTTGAGACAGAAGACTAAGAAATATTCCCTGACATTAGGTAAATGAGGAGAGCACAAAATTCCATTTTCCTGGGGACCAGAAAGCAAGAACATAAAAGGTGTATTCCCTTTTCTACCCAATCTGTCTGTCAACACTAAATTCTTTTCTGCAATATAACATTGAGTCTCTGCCAATTGAAAGAGTCCTCACACCCTCATCTGATTGAATTTATTTCTTTCACTCCTAAAGACAGCTTTTTCAAAAATATAACTGATCTCAGGGTATATATGTTACTTCATTTCTTTCATTCTACTCTTTCATCTTTGTCCTTTAAGATTTCTCAATTCATATGTGAGATGGGGATATTACAAATTAAGAAGCAAAAAAATATTTCATATCTGCCAAGTTCCAAGGCATATGCTTTGTTCCTTGTTACTGGAAACACTGTTCTCAAGAAATTACATACAACTTGGCAGATAATTCTACAATGTTGTTGACAGCTTGTCAATAGTGGATACTGATGGCTCTGTGGCATCAAGTATAGCAAGCCAAAGCTCTCATAACATGGAGCACGCACCACAAGCAAAGATTTCAACATGAAAACAAAGCAGCAAATCTATTGTAACATTAGGTGTTGTTTTAAGTTTGCTCATTCTTAATGCTATGGCTGATGGCTTGTACAAATCACTTGTAAGACACCCTCCCTGACAGGAAATAGAATAAATGGAACACAGCTTTAGATGCTGTACCTGATCAAGAGTGAGGAAAGAACATATTTTGTGTTGTTATTAGTTGAAGGCTAGTCACCAAATATCTGCATCTAGCACTGTTTGATTTTAAGCATGAATTCCAGATCTAGAGGAAAAGAGTTGCAGGAAAAGATACAAGTGACATGGTCTAGAAAGAAGCCTGACTATATCACTTAAGGTTACAGTAACTATAAGTAATTAAAACTGAAAATAAATAAATAAAAATTAGTTCCTCTTTTGCAGTAGCCACATTTCAAGAACTCAATAGCCACATGTATCTAGTGGCTACTGTATTGGCCATTGCAGATATAGACTATTCCCAATATCACTTAGTATTTCATTGGACAGCACTAGTACATTGAGTAAAACATTTCTGCATGATTCTTTCATTTATTCAACAATCCCCTTTATTGAGTGTATGCTTTTCAAGAGAAGCATCATGCAGATCAGAGAGATTTAGTTTGCAAACCAGAGGTCTGACTTCGCTCCTAATTTGCTGTACAACCTTAGGAACCCTTGCTGTTAGTTTCCTGCTTAGGAAAACAAAGGCCACAATGACAGTGACCCTAAGGGGCTGCTGCAAAGATATTCTAGAAGAAACAAGCCTAAGGTTCTCAGTTAAGTGGTTTAGTTACAGTAATTGTCATGCTAACTAGATTGTGTCCATATATTTAGTTCTGTGAAACAATTGCTGAATCATTTTTTACTACGTCAGAGAAGGGTTTCTACGTTTCTTCTTGAGTTGCTAACAACAACCATAAAAAGGAATGTTTATTGGATATTTAATAAAAGCTAGATGCATATATTTCCAGATTTTAAGCTCTGTATTTGCGACATACTTCCCAGTAAGCTGTGTACCTGTGGAGCAATTATTACACCTTACTCACCCTCATTTTCCTAATATGTAAACTGAAGATGATAATAGTCCTTATGAGGATTAAATTAATATGGCACAGAAAGTTCTAGGACAGTGGCAAAACACATTAGTACTCATTAAATGGTAGCCATTGCTACTTACCATTTTCCGGGCACTTTGATGAATACTTTACATCTATATTCTTAGTTAATTCCTAATACAACCCATAAGATATATTTTACAACTAGCTTCATAAATAGAGAGAAAAGCCAAGACTTGAAGAAGTTAAGAAATTTCACCAATTTCACGTAGGAGAAAAGAGTGGAGCCAGGATTTGACCCAGGCATTCTACTCTGAAAACCTGAGCGAATAACCTTAGACCATGGTAGCAACTTTGTGGGCTTATTACAGGGATTTTATGGGATAATGCAGGTAAAGTATTTAATGCACATATTTGTAGGGATTATATTATTGTTATGCTTAAGCTCATTAAGTAATATTTTTCAGTTTGGTGGTAATTTTAATGTTTTGAGGTGAGGGGATGGTTATAGTGTTATTAAAGTGGAGGTTGTAGCTAATGCTTTTACAGAGTATTTTAGAGCCATCTAATAATGTATCTTTTATGGTCAATGTGCCATTCTTCCTCTCAAGTTTCTTTGTGCTTAAAAATAAAAATAGTAATAAGCAACTCTATGCAAACAAACCAGAAAGCTAGATAAAAGAGAAGCAATGACAATACAGTTCTTTTGAAAACATGAGCTGTCCTTTACAAGTCTAAAATGAAATGGAAGACGATATAGGTGTATTGGGAGCTGTCCCGAGAAGTGGTACTGAAGTAACAGTTTTGAACTTCGAAAACTACACCCAGTCAAGGCTGGGCAAACTCCCTGCTGATCTGGCATGGAATAACATCAAAGGAAATGCATGGCAGACCACAATTTTCCAGCATGTTGTTCCAGCCTGAAGCAGCCTGTTAATATTAGCATAAAGCAATATAAGTCATTTTTGAAGGCACAGTGGGGGAGACAGTATTTTTTAGCGCTCCTTTTCAGAAATGTGTTAAACTACAACTCCAGATACGTAAGCTGACTATTTCTGTACCAAATAACACCTGATCTATGAAAAGGCAAACTCTTTAGGAACCAAATTCAAATCAAAGAAGCCTTCATTTTAGCTATAGAGGAAAAATAAAAGGCAGTGATAAAAGATCATTTGGAAATTTGGGTTGAGGCCAACAGATTGTTATGGTGACAGAGGATAAATGGACTTTTTGCAATATGCGCCATTTTTCCTATAGCAAGAAGAGTGAATGAACCTAATTTCAGAATCTTTCCAAGCAGTATACAATGAGATTTAAGGAAAAAAATAACAGCATGGATTTCTAAATAATTTTGATAGTGGTTACCTATAGGCAGAAAAGAGCCATTAGTATATATATAATGATGTTATCAGGATTTTAAAAAACAAATGTGATTGGTGAGAACAATAGGTCAAAACAAACTAGCTGGATTTTAACAAAAATCTAAGTTCTGTACAAAATTTTAATTTTTCAAACTCTCTTGGGAGATGTGTTTCAGCAAAAACTCACATGGAAAATGAAATAAAAGGCTTAGCTGCCCATAAACTAAGTATAGGTCTACAGTGTGATGCTGCATTACAAAATTTGATGCAATCTTGACCTGTGTTAAAAGAGGTAGACTATCCAGGTCATGGGAGGTGATGGTTAGTATATATTCTGTGCTGTAGAGATATAATCGAGAGTTCAGGCAGTTTTTGCACACATAGAGAATATTAGAATGATGAGAGAATGCTTGCCTCCAAAAGAAGTTATGTGAGCAAGGTCAGGGAACCTGGGGAATTTGAGCTCAGCAAGAAATGCCTAAGAGTAGGAGAAATTATGTCAATTTTATAATAATTATATTTATAGGCACTTTTTGTTTTGTTGCAAGCTCAAACTAAGTACAGCATGCCCCGGATCACTGTCTGACATGTTTACCTTCTGATGTTGTACAATCAAGCTAAGTTTGACCCATATTTGAGCCAATTTTTTTCCTCCTTGTATTGTTACAATTAGCCTCCTGAAATCTTTTGTGAGCTTCCCAAGACCAGGGATCCTGTCTTGTGTGGCTCTATATTTCCCACAGCAAATGAGACTTAACTCCAGGAAACACTCAGTGACTATTTGTTGATTTTCCCCCAACATGTCACTTTTTTGCTATTAGGTTAAACACTGTTCACAATCTGGAGGAGACCTCTCTCTCCAACATAGCTGTTACTCCTGATCTTCCATATGGGCCATCAAGACTTGTTATCATTAGCAACCTCTAAAATGTCTTAATTGGAGAAGTTAGACATTTTTTATGAGGGTGCATAGAGTTCAATTGAGTTTCCATACTCCAGTATCTACATTTCAAGATCCAAAAGAGGGCATAAAAATGCTTTGGGCTACGAAAAGCTATAACTTAATTGGCAACACCTGCAGAGAGCAGGCGATAAATGTATGAAGAGGGTAAGGGATATCTCCAATCTTTTTCTGTTGTCATTTCCTGTGCACACATTCCTATAGAGCAGTACATCACTAACTGTTCGAGTCAAACCTGCGCAGAAGAAGGGAAAATATCAAATAGAAAAAGATATTCTAATATTAACAGCACTTTCAGAAATGCAGTTGAAATTCTTAATAAAAACTATTTCATCTCTTTCCTTTTTTCACATCACAATCTAAGTTATTGAGGGTAGAAATTCAAATGAACATATCTTACCAAAATATTTATTCAAATAGGAATGTTAGTGATTTTCAGATGCTTGCTGGCAGAGTGGAAACAGAAAGATAACGACTTTCTTACCCTATTCAAGAGTTATTGTTATCTTCTAGTCTGTGATGTTCCCTCATTATCCGGGGGTACACAAATCCAGGCAGTGCATAATTTGGGAACCAAAAGTAAAATAGTAAAACATTTTTCAAAATGCTTTCACCATTTCACCACTTTTAAAAAAGGAATTTCAATGCAGGAAAAAAGTATACCTCATCTTGGCTCTTCCCAGCTATTAAAATTCCATGCACAAAACTATGTGCACTGCTTCTCCGCAGGATGCTACCAACACTCTACAAAGAGCAGGCTGGAGTCCCACCCAGTCCATTTAACTCCTGCCTTCTGGGGCAATGCTAGTGTTGCCAAAGCTCATCACCAAATTTTACATATTGTCAAACTGAGGCCCAAGGATTCAAGGCAACCATACTGTGTCTCAGACTCATCTGGCAAGAGTTATGAAATAAATGTCTTCCAGTCTTCTTAGCAGTGGAAAAAATAATTACCTAAGCTGTTTACTTCCATTTTAATCAGTCAGCCAATCAAGTCTGAAATGAGAGCTTGCTTAATTATGCTATCAGCCTTGTGCTTAGCTCTGCCATGAAGAACCAAGAGAGTAGAGTGCAGTTTTGCCCCCTAGGAAGCCTGACTTAGACACACCTGAGACAATTAGAGAACAATACAGGATGAGATGCAATTAAGTGAGCAAACGTTAAGTAGAATGATTGTAAGTGCTTTAAAGGGCTCAAAGGTGTAGCTCCAGCAGGAGGGAAATGTTGTAAGGAAAGGGTCCTCTATTTCTCTGTCTCGTTTTCACCCTTTCCAGCTCTTCCTCACTGCATTTTTTAGGAATGACAGAAAGAAGCTGCTTCAGGCACCGCCCCCGAGGCAAAGCTGCCAGGTTCATCTCCTGTTCTTTTCCCATTCACTGTGCGGCTCTGTCAGCTGACATTCTTGTTACAACCTGAAATCCCCTTCCACTGGCCCATTTCAAACGCCCCTCATGACTGTTTTAATACCCACCTCCCTGGGCTGATTCCCTCTTCACCCCTTCCACATTCCCTTCCTATACATTTCCAGAGTCCGCTTCTTCTTGAATGTGACAGGCGTGCATCTACTCTCTTGTTAACAAAACTGTGGGGTCTTTAGAGGGCCATGTGGGTGTTTAGCAATCATAGATGTCTAAAAATGAAAGGATATTTTAGTAGTCCTCAGGATGGTCTCAGGGTTATATGACAAATTTCTCTAATAGTACAAAATCAGACACCATGAGATGAGGCTGACCAGTGGCTCAAGCTGCAATATACAGAAGGTTGGTCGCCAATGAAGTTGTCTGTTTAGACTTGTTGGCTTATTCAATAAAACATCTTCAGTCACTCATGTTTCTGTCCCCCTCTTTCAACGGCTACTAGTAGCTAAGCTTCAAGAAGATCCTCACAACATAACGTGCTTATCTTAGTACATATAGAAAATCTGAATGCTTCATCCTAGAGTGGCGCTTGCAAAATAAAAATAAATCTTTTTAAAAAAATTTTGAAGAACCTTTTTCTCACTCAAATTATTTCTTCCTGTTCGCACCCTTCTTTGGGCCACACACCAGTCAGCGACCCTCATACCATCCTCATTATTACAGAGCCCTTGAATACAAGATTCTTGCAAGGGAGAAGTTTTACAAAAGGGAAATAAAAAGAATTATTATTTCAACCTGACACTTTTTTCTGCCTTTATTTCTTCCAAACTAATATGTCAAACTAATTCAATTTATTGTGTCCATTTTTCTCCAGCAGATCTGAAGTGAATGAATGTGCTCTATATAATCTAGAAGGCAATGCAAATACACAGTCAAACTTAAACTATTTCAGGACAATAATATAGCCAGAGACAGAAAATTTTAATTCAGAAGTTAACAATTCATATATCACTTGTTATCTTCACTTGTCAACACTTCTGACAGCCTATTTTAATATTTGGTATTTTTTCATACTTTATCTTGTAAAAAGAATTTTATCCCTTTCTCACTATATTCCTCAATGTGGAAAAAAAGGTCAGACAAGAGTTTTAAATTTTAGACATGGAGGATGATAACAATGGTTTCTAGAGACAACAGAAGTTCCTAACCTTATAGGAAAGCAGTGATTTTTCCTCAGCCACAGCAGCAAAGAATCACCAGAACCAACTTTAAATCCACCCTAATTGATTAGTAACAACTTTGCATGGTTCACCATGTTTCTAAAAGCCAACCAGTTACAGCCTAATATTTCTGAAAATCAGCCATTGAGTAACAGTGATTTTTAGGTAACCACACTTCCCCAGCTAAAGGTCAACCAATATCTAAACACTTTCACTTTTGAAATTCTGCCAATCCCGCAACTCCAGGATCCTTGAACACCTACACATCAGGCCTGTGCTTTGCTCAGAGTGAGCTGGCTCACAAGCAAAGTTCTCCTTCACTTAGCAAACAATAAATTGCTGTCTCTGTTTCCGATAAGAAGTGATGGCCTCTTTCACTTAAACTAGTTTGATATCTCACTGATATATTACAGACACACTGTATTTAGAGATTTATTAATTTACCTATTTATTTCTACCCCTGTTTATTTCAAATAGAATATAAAGTAGTTAAATATTATTAAGCAAACTGATGGCCCAAGCTGTAATATGAACAGGGTAGGTCTACAGTTCAGTAAGCCAATAAGGTTGCCTGTTTAGACTTGTTGGTTTATTCAAATGAAACATCTCCATCAGTCATCTATGCTTCTGTTCCCCTCTTCCAACAGCTGATAATATATAGGCTTTCAGCAAATTATCACACACCAAGGAGGAAGGTTACAGAAAATCACAATGTAGACATATGGTGTGCAAAATCCCTGAAGCTCTCCAATGGTAGCATCCATCTCGGAATGTTCAGACTGCCTATGCTTGAAAGAGGTGGCCAATTTTTATCCAATGTGTTCAAAACAAAAGATAAGAGAACAGATGTGGAATATTTTCCTTTCATATAATTGATGAATTTGAAATCATGGAATCTTTTTGAATATAAATTATGCCTTCACACCAAAAGGCTTCCATGATACTGTGCAAAAGACACCATACACCACTTTAAGTAGATAATTTATGTTTTTTATAGGATTTCCAATAAGAATGCTATACACATAGTCATAGATACTGTTGTCCTCTTTATTCAAGTTATTTTAAATGCTCTAAATTGTCTCTACTTTACTTGAGCTTATGGTTGTAAAAGAAACAAAAATTTGTTGGAGACCCCATACAATACCATAATTTAGGTACAGAGATAGTCTGAATGCTGTAAGACTTATTAAGTCCAGAGAGAGAGCTCATTATCCATTGTATAAATGAAAATCAAGTCTCCTAGCACACTATGTTTAGCCATGATAAATATCATGACTTCCTAAGATCCTTTATATCCTCTGGGCAATTCTGCCTGTCTTTGGTTGAAAAGTACCCTCATGGCCTCCCCAGTTTCTCCAGTTCCCATCTCAATGCTTCTGCCTACATTATTCTCCCAGATGTGTGCTACTCTTCCCTCCCTTCATCTCTGTATCACCAAACCCTCTCCTTCCTCTCCAATTCCATACTCAATAGGAAGGTACATGCTATCATTTCATGAGGTTCCCTCTCTCTCCTCTGAAATCACCTATACTTTTGTAGTCAATGCCTTCATTTATTTACTCATTCAAAAATATTAATTTTTACCATGCTGGGAAATACGCTAGACATTTTGTAATTACCACCTGTTGCCTTGTACCTTGTTGTCAATTATCTATGTAGCTGTCTTACCCTCCTTTATTAGTTGTTAATTTCCCTAAGTACAAAGAACATGTCCTTTCCATCTTATGGTGCTTAATCCATGCTCTGTGGATGAACAATTTTGCCTTTGGCATGGTAGGGTGGTTCACAGAGGTGAACCAAGTAAACAATATGTGATTCAGTTATCAAACAAGTATCTGACCAAATGTGGTTTATTTGGTTCACCGAGTTTCCCTTGAAATTTTTTTTTGAAATGTTTTTTCTGCAGCAGATAAATCATAAGCCCTATAAGAAATAGAAGTTGAAGCAGTGCATTCATGGAGTACATGAAATAAGCTTTAAAACCTCCAGTTATTGGTAATTGTCAATCATTTTTAAAAGTCTATCAATTTAGCTCAGATGCTGCAAGCATTCTGTGTGCTTGAATACCCCTAAGGACACCATGTATTCCTGAAATTATCGTGTTTATAGGTCTCTCAAAAGCACAAAAGATGCCTCATTGAGGCTTGTTAAGATAACTAACAGTAACCACCATCACACAAGGAAGGGTAACAACACTGTACCATTTGTCCTTTCAGTTTTGACGGCAGAAACATGGGTATTGTTTCTTCACGACCACTAAAGGCTGCAATGGGTGCCTTAAGAATTGGAAATTTTATTCACACGTATACTGCCTGGGGTGATTCAAGAAGCAGAGCTTGTGTCAGAGAGTGAAAAAGCAAATTTGGGCAAAACAGAACTTGCATCCTCAAGATGCTAACAAGCACAGGCTTATCAGTCTCCTCCTCTTTGTGGCATTTGTGGGAGGGGCTCCTTTGAGGGTAGACCCCTCCTGTGTCCCAGGTCCCTGCAGAACTAGGGTTCCCTAAAGTTTGGCCACACTCAGCTCCAGCTGGCACATGGTCACCAACCCCTCTCCTTCTGTGAAGTCTCCTGAGATTGTGAATTGTTTTCTTTCCCTTCCCCACCTGTCTACTCTGAGAGCTCATCTGCTTGCAGCACTCCCTCTCTCACCAGGATGTAAATGACTCCCAAATCTATTTCTCTGCTTTGCATGTCTATCTCTCTACATCACAGGGTACTTACAGCATGCTGCTGGCAGGCAATCATTACTCAGTAAATACTTGCTGCCTGATTGTAGGATAAGATGGAAGTGATCTTCTTTCAGGTAAATGCATAAAGGGCTTTTCTGGGTCAAGATGGCCTTGCCCTTCCTAAATTCAAAACTAGAGAGAAAAGGATAAAATTGTTATAGGTAAACTCCCTAGAGGAAAGAACTGTATAATTTTTGTTCAGCATCTACTATTTTATCTACTCATCACAGCCTTTTGGTTCTAGGGTTGCCCCCTCTCCCTCCATTATACATTCACCAGGGACACATTACCATGTGGTCCCATCCCATCTCATACACAGTATGGGCATTTGACCCAAACTAGGCCAAGGACCCCCCATCCCTGGGATTTTTGAACTTAGAATTGACAGGGTATTTTCTCTGCTAGTGTCTGAGACTGAAAAATGTAAAACCCCAGAGACGGCTTCCATCACTGAGTCCCTAATTCACTACTATGTGCCATGTACCATGCGATGACAAACCAGAATGAAAACCCCTACCTGCTATCAAAGGAAGACAGGTGATAAATAAATATGCAAGTAAATAGATAGAATGTCAGATGGGATAATCCAGAAACCCACTGTCCAAAGAAATCATAGCCTGTGATGTCCAAACAAACTTAGAACAGGAAGGAAAGAAAATGAAGCAACACAGAACATTCATTGTAACAAATGTGCAGTTCCGATTCTCAGTTCTACGGTTCTTTTTTTTTTTTTTTAACATAAAAGCAACAATAAAAGTAACTATAGTAACTATAGTAATGACTACCACTTACTGAAGGGGTTCAAGGTTTCAAGTGTCGCATGGAATAGTCTCAGTTAATCCAGGAACCTGCCCTTTGAGATAAGCATTAAACATTTGCCTGATTTTATAGGTGAAGAAATTGATGCTTAAAAGGTTTAGTAATTTGGCCAAAGTCACAGAGTGGGGAGCAGAACCAGCATTAAAATCCAGGCAGGCTCCGCCCAGAACCTTTGCTGTTACCACTCACTCTGCTGTGCTAGCACTGAGCTGCTTCCAGGGACCAGTGACCGTGCCAAATAAAGTACATCTTCCCTTAAGGAACTCACAGCTCAACTGGAGAGGCAGATACAGAAGGGAGCAAGTGTGATGGAGCTGCTATCATTACATAGGCAAAAGTATGGACTAATATGGAAAAATACGTGTGGACTTGAATTCCCAGCTCCATTGAACCTTCTGGGGTCATCCAACGGCCAAGCCCACATACCTCCAAGCAGAGAAGCTCTGGCCCATGTGTCCGCTGCCTCTATATGAGGCTGGAAATGAGCCCTGATACTTTGAACAAGTTGCCCTTGGTTTTAGCTGATAAAGTGTGAGAGATGAAGCAGCATGGTGTCTGTGGAGTGCCTCCCCAACCTAATTCTTCCCAACTTACTCAAAAGACAGCACTTAGGAATGTTCTTAGGAGGCCCTGCAGGCAAGTGCAATGGGACAGTCAGTGCCGAAAGAGGGACCATTCAAAATTCTAATTCAGCACAAAATGGAGAGATGCTTTTTAACTCTCCAGCAAAGAAAAATGATCATCCAGATGACAGGGATTTCACTGGGTGGTGTTAGTTGTTGTTTAACATCTTTCTTTTCTGTTTTTAATGTAATACAATTCCTTCCATTAAACTGGCTGCCAATGAAGAGGCAAGCAGGAATGTCCAATTTTTCATTTGGTCATTTATTCTCTTCTCCCCTATTCCACCCTCCACTTTGGACTTCCTACCAAAAAAAGCCTCGGTCAGAAATTCTGTTTCCCCAAATCCATGACCTGTGGCAGGAGCAGCAGCCTGCAGGGAAAGGGTGGGGGCAGGAAGAGGGGGCATGAGAAATGTAGCAGAAAAGTAGGTGAGGAAGGTGTCTTTGGAGTTCTCTTGGAAGCTGAAGTGCTTGGAAATTGAATGTCAAAGCCCATCCAAGTTTTTCTTCCCTAAGTGCACCTTTTCTCGTCTGAAGAAATATAAGTTCATTTTGACTACTGCTCTCCTGGAATTCACAATTGCTACCAGTTCACGGAGCAGTGGCAAACCCAGGACAGGTCGCCTTTTCTACAGGGCCTCCCCAGCCTCTCTTTCCCCAAGCAGGACTCGTCTTGTTCTGGTCCCCTCAACACTGGCTCCCACATCTTCCTCTGTCCTCAGGGTGCCCCATCTCTCATCCTAGATATTCATGCTTAGTAGCTCTTCTCACTACATTATGGAATTCTGACAATCAATAATTTTTTTCATTCATATAGAATTGCCCAGTGTTTGCAAGAATGGGAAGAGCATGGGTTTTGAAGTCAAGCTGGTCCTAGTTTCAACTCTGGTATTTACATCCAATAGATGAATGACTGACAGGTAATGGAGACCCTCTGGGGTTCCATTACGTTCCCAGTACAAGGACTGAGAATAATACAGGGCTAGCCAGGTTGCTCTGATCATTAAAAGCAAAACTAAAATAACTCACACTTATTGAAGGATTGCTTTGTGCTAGGCACTATTCTGAGCTATTTACATGCATTGCCTTCTTGAATCTTTCTAACAGATCGAAAGGTAGATACTAGTATGAGTTCCATTTTATAGATATGGAAACAGAGGCTTCTGTGAGTAATATAACTTGCTTAAGGTGCTTAGCCTCGGAGACACATAATAAAAACAACAATAATAATAATAGCTATGCTTTATTCTACACTAACTGTGTGCCATGGTCATGCTAAATACTTTACATGTATTAAATCATGGGCTTCTCGTTTTTTCAACTAAGGAAACTGTGTCTGAGAAAGATGAAAGAACTTGCTGTGGCTATTTAATCATTATAGAACAGAGCAGAACTATAACCCCAGGTCTCTCTGAGTCAGAGCTTTTGAGGTTAACCATGGCAATTTTACCATATAGCAGCCCCTTAATACATTTTGTTAAATCAAATTGATACTCCAGAGAATTTTTCATTCAAACACATTAGATTTCTTTTGGAAAACATAGGTTTCACATCCTATGCACAGGGGATTTGATTTGCTTTTTAGTTTTTTCATGGAGAGGGACCTGAAAGAACAGAGAGGAACAGTCGAGGGTTGCGTTACCCAACCTCAGTCATGCAGCCCTTTTAATGAAGGCCAGCTTGCATCTCCTTAATGGGGAAACCAGAATCCACAACGTTCTGTGCAGGCTCTTGAGCTGCTACACTCCATAGCCACATTTATGAAGATGGATAAAAAGCACCTCTTTTACAGGCTTCACTGCCCAAGCAGTGGTAGTAATATAAACACCCAGTAAGAGGGGGTTGATTAAGTATGATCTGTCAACTTGATGCACCATCATGACTCTAGGAAAATAGTAATTATAGAGACTAGGGAAAAACATGCAAGAATGCTTCAAATGTTTACCATATGTTGTGAACTTAAAAAAGTACAGTGTAATATGATTGCACCTATTTAAACTATGAATATATAAGAAAATTTAAACCAAAAATTAATATAACAGAAATTAAACATTGGCATTAAGGTGGCAGGATTCTGAATGGTATTTTTAGATTTAATAAATATTCTATTGTTTTGACAGTAAAACATCAAAATTAAATGTCAAAATACACTGGAGACACTCCCCCAAGAGGAATACTGTGGAAGAACATGCAATGATAACTCACAGTTATTTTTTCTTGCCATTATTTCCCTGCTCCACAGACACATGGGAGACAAACAAAGAAAATCATCATGGATAGTAATCAGTTGTTCTCTAGCCCACAGAATGTATCTACATGCTATTTATTTATTCACTTATTTATTTATTTAGACAGAGTCTCACTCTGTCGCACAGGCTGGAGTGCAGTGGTGGAATCTTGGCTTACTGCAACCTCCACCTCCCGGTTCAAGCGATTCTCCTGCCTCAGCCTCCTAAGCAGCAGCTAGGATTACAGGTACATGCCACCACGCCCGGCTAATTTTTGTAGAGACCATGTTTCACCATGTTGGCCAGGCTGCTCTCAAACTCCTGACTTCATGTATTCTGCCCACCTCGGCCTCCCAGAGTGCTGGGATTACAGGCATGACTCACCGCGCCCAGCCTGTAAGCATAAAAAGCATACCTTGCCTCACTTATTCATCGGATAAAACGTATCACTTTTTATCCGATGAATAAGTGAGGCAAGATACGCTGTAGATTTCCTCAACACTACTTTTCAGGTGAGGCACAGAACATTCAAGAACCTCTTGCTCACTGGGACACAGGGGTGAGTGATGGGTCCCTAAGTTGAACCAGGCCTTTTGACACCTAGCCTAGTGTTATTTCTCCTCAACCAGACTGTCCTTATATCCCAATGATTGCAAATATCAGTTTGTGCATTTGAGTGATATACAGCTAACATGCTGATTCTTTGAAGGTTATAGAAAAAAATGCTTCGTATTTTACTTTGTATAACATCATTTTGAGGTTCAAGGCGTGAATAATGTTATAAGACTGAATGAAAGATATCATTGGAAATGGGTATCTTGCCACATTTGGAGCAGTGGCAAGAGCATGGCAAGAAGTCCAGCCATGCACTTCCCAAACTTTCACCTGAATGCACATTTACCACAATTCCCATTTTCTTTCAAGTCCCCCAGGAGTCCCTTTTACCAAAGCACCCTACTCTTCCCCAGCCTGCCTCACATGTTTGAGTTAGGAGGGTTTGTCTCTGTGCTTCCTCGTGGGCTGATTCAGTTTTAGCCCTGATCTCCCTGCAAAATTAAAGGCTTAACTCCTGTGTCAGAGAGCAGGATTTTGGAAAAACGCTTGGGAAATCAGAAAATTACACAATTCTGTTCAACAGCCAAGATATCCCTGCCCCCATCTTTACCATCTGTTCACTGCTTGTCCCCAGCAGCACAGGACCACCCAGGTGGGACACCTGATTCGTGCAGAGTCCCAGCACAGACAGCAGTGGGAGGAAGGGCTCTCTGCTTGAAAGGGTCATATTTCAGGGAGAAATGAAAGGTGACGGATGCTCTGATGAGGCCAAAAAGCATCCCACAGGCTATTCTCTGCCCAGCCTAAGCAAAGGACACTGCCGTCAGCACTGAGGAGACCCTTCAAAAAAAGGTACAGTAACCCAGCAGTATTCATGGGGATAGGCTCCAAGTGGATGCCTGAAACTACTACTGGAAAGGGATCCCAATCCAGACCCCAAGAGAGGGTTCTTGAATCTTGTGCAAGAATTCCAGGGGAGTCCACAGAGTAAAGTGAAAGCAAGTTTGTTAGAGAAGTAAGGGAACAAAAGATTTGTTACTCCATAGACACAGCAGTCCCAAGGGCTGCTGGTTGGGTATTTTTAAGGTTATTTCTTGAATATGCTAAACAAGGGGTGGATTATTCATAAATTTTCCAGGAAAAAGGCAAACAATTCCTAGAACTGAGGGTTCTTCCCCTTTTTAGACTATATAGGGTAACTTCCAGCCATTGCCATGATATTTATAAACTGTCATAGTGCTGGTGGGAATATCTTTTGTAATTGCATATAATGAACAGTGAAGATGACCAGAGGTTACTTTCATCGCCATCTTGGTTTTGGTGGATTTTGGCAACTGCTTTACTGCATCCTATTTTATCAGCAGGGTCTTTACGACCTCTGCCAGTCCTGCAGACCTTCTGTCTCATGTTGTGACTAAGAATGCCTAACCTCCTGGGAATGCAGCCCAGCAGGTATCATCCCCATTTTAGCCAGCTCCCATTCCAGATGGAGTCACTGTGGTTCAAATGCCTCTGACAAAACCATGGATAGCACCAAACCTCAAAAATTGCTATGTTTTTTCATATGATAAAGCTTAGTTTATAGAATAGGTATAGTAAAAGATTAACAACACTAACTAGTAATAAAATAGGACAATTGTAATAATATACTGTAAAAAAAGTTGTATGAGTGTGGCCTTTTTCTCTCAAAATGTCTTACTGTACTACACTCACTTAACTTTTGGATCACAGTTGACCAGATGACCACAAGTTACTGAAACCATGGAAAACAAAACCTTGGATAAAGGGGGTTCCTGCCTGCTAAAGGCACACTCCAGAACCACACACACACACACACACACACACACACACACACGCGCGCATGCACACGATAATTTCAGAAAGTCAAGGTCAGGTATTTTGAAACGTATCAAAAATCTCTGTGCACACTAACCTGGAATCTAATTTCCTGCCGCAGCCTCTCTACTTAATAAAGTAAAAGCCTGCCTATCTCATAGTACTTTTTCTTTTATTCAAGTTAAGCCTTCTCTTCTGCTTTGGTTGTAGGTCATGATCCTAGCTGCTCCCTGCAGATTGAAAAGGTTGACTTCTAGATCTATACGTGACCAGCTTAATTCTAGAGAGACTGTCTGAAGTACTTCACTGTGTTTTAGTTTCCACGTCATTTATCACTGACATCGTCTCATGCATGAAAGTGCAAGGAGATTTAAGGAGTTGGCATTTTCTCACAAGGTCTCCTTTAGTGGAACAGTGCCTAACATGCTACTTAACTCACGCTGCCACTGAAACGTAACTCTCCTCTCCCTAGCACTTGTCTTCCACGGAACAGCACAGTCTTCAGCAAGTGGAAAGCTCTACTCAGAACTCTTAGTCCTATTGTGCTAAAATGTGCATGACACGCACAGGGTTAGGTCATAACCTGTCTTCGCACTTCAAATCCCAGGTCTCAAAAACAGCTGGATAGAACCTGGTTTTGTAAGAACAAGTCACCTGAATGACCAAGAAATTCTCAAACAGCACAAAGAAGACAAAAAGAAAATACTACTTCTTTGAGCTTGAAGAAGACTGAGTTTATGTGCCTCATTATGGATTTTTACTTGTTCAATTTGTTTTCATTCTTCCAACCCACCACTTTTTTTGCTGTCTAAAAGCATTTAAAAAAATTAAACCAGGGATAAAATCTTGATGATTCTGTAGCTAGTTTTACTTGATTCTTGGTTGCAGAAGTAGAATTTCTAATTTCATAAAAACAAGACCCTAGAAACAGGTTTCTCTGCTAAAAGAACCAATAATCAGGATTCTACAAATGCAAGGGTCATACAAACTATATTTCCAAAATCAAAAGTCACAAAGAATTGACATTTTCTTCAGAAATGCAGATACGGTATTCTGAAATATTTATGTTCTACTCAGTTAAAAGAATGTCCTCCTACTAGTTCTGCTTACTTCCTTCTTGAGTCTGAAAGATCTGGTATAGGTCTATCCTGTAATACAGGAACTGTGAGCACTGGCCCCAATATACACATATGCGCACACACACACACACTCACATGCACAAACACACATGCAAGACAGGTTTCTGCTGTTTAGTCACATGTTTCCTCAATTAAAGAAATTTATTGGCCAGGCGCTGTAGCTCACACCTATAATCCCAGCACTTTGGGAGGCCAAGGAGGGTGTATCACCTGAGGTGGGGAGTTCGAGACCCACCTGACCAACATGGAGAAACCCCGTCTCTACTAAAACAAGTACAAAATTAGCCAGGCATGGTGGCGCATGCCTGTAATCTCAGCTACTCGGGAGGCTGAGGCAGGAGAATCACTTGAACCTGGGAGGTGGAGGTTACAGTGAGCAGAGATTTCACCATTGCACTCCAACCTAGGCAACAAGAGTGGAACTCCGTCTCAAAAAAAAAGAAAGAAAGAAAGAAAAAGAAAGAAAAAAATGTATTTATTTCACCATCAGCGTCCTCTGAAATTACGATTAGCCATTGAGAGTGAGCAACTGTCTGAAAGCACGTATTTTAAACTGGTAAGAATTCTGCTTATACCTAAGATAAAGCTTCTGTGATGTTTATATGATATTAGATAAGCTACATGATTTTCAAACTTTTGGACACTTTAAGTGAAGATACATCTCATTTTATTTATGTGTTTCTAAGCTATAGTTAAAAGAAAAACAACAATGAGTCAGTACTCCATTTTGCCCATATTACTTAGATTTGGATTTCCCTCTAATTCCCAGTGGCTCTGCTCTCTCTCCTAATCCCTAAATGTATCTAATCCCATAAATGTATCTAATCCCATAAATGTATGTTCTGCTCATTTGTACCAATCAGAGCCTATGTGTAGGCTAAATATGTTGCAGCTTGTTTAGTTAATTACAACTTTCCGGGAAGTGCCAGTGTATAATAATGCCTCTTCTCCCAGGTTGAAACTGGCAATACAATTTTTTGATTTAAGAAAATTTTTTTGAAAAAATTCATCTTGTTAAAATGGAAATTCTCCTGGAAGGTATAATACAATGAAAGAGCCATAATCTGACATTTGCCCCCCTAAGAAATTTTTGTTTGGCATCCTTTATTATATCGCAGTCATTACATGGACCAAGCAGGAAGAAAGAAAAAATAGATCTGGAGTCTGGGCACTAAGTGAAGAGTCTTAATATTCAAGGGCAGTGGTCACTCAGGGGAATAGATACGAAGAGGGGAGGCAGGAGGATGCCAAAACTCATTGAGTTTTGTGTTTGCCTGTTGGACATGTTCCAAAGCTGCTACCCATGAGCCAGGTTAGAAAAGGAGTATTGCCATATGGATTGCTGTGATATTGTCAAAGAAAAATTGTACCAGACAGAGTTAAATAGGCAAGGAAGACTTTATTTAAGATGATTGCAACTGGAGAGAAAGATTGAACTCAATTCCACTGAAAGAAAAGGTGGGAGGTTTCTAAGCACTGGGATGAGCTAGTGGAAAAATACTAGAGGACTTTTGCAGGAAGGTTGGTCAATGTGGTTAGGCCATCTGTGTTTGCAAATTATGCCTTATCAAAGCTAGGCTCCTGCCCTACCAAAAACGCTAGAAAATGGGAGGGCTATCTTTCTTGATGATTATATTTCAAAGAGATAGCTCCCAGGTCCTTGAGAAAGACATTCAAGTGCTATGAAAGTGGCAAGAGGCTGGGAGAAGATTTACATCTCAAAGGGGCTTAGAAATAACTTACAAATGGTAAGCTTTCTTTCTTTTATCTTTTTTTTTTTTTTTTTTTTGGGATGGATTCTCATTCTGACACCCAGGCTATAGTGCAGTGGTGCCATCTCAGCTCACTGCAACGTCCTCCTAGCGAGTTCAAGCTATTCTCCTGCCTCAGTCTCCTGAGTAGGTGGGATTACAGGCGCCCCCCACCATGCCTGGCTAATTTTTTTGTATTTTTTAGTAAAGATGGGATTTCACCATGTTGGCTGGGCTGGTCACTAACTCATGACCTCAGGTGATCCACCCTCCACAACCTCCCAGATAAATGGTAAGCTTTCTAAAGCAAATGCTCTAAGAAAAGTGAGATGAGGGGCCATCTAAAGTTTAGTGATGCTAAAAAGAATGTGAAGGCCACATTCTTTTGTCTGTATCAATCTGTTCTCACACTGCTGATAAGGACATACCCCATACCCAAGACAGGGAAGAAAAAGAGGTTTAATGGACTCACAGTTCCACATGGCTAGGGAGGCCTCATAATCACGGAGGAAGACAAAGAGGAGCAAGTCACGTCTTACATGGATGGCAGCAGGCAAAGAAGAGAGAGCTTGTGCAGGGAAACTCCAGCTTTTAAAACCATCAGATCTCGTGAGACTTATTCAGCATCATGAAAGCAGCATGGGAAACACCTGCCCTCCACCATGTTTCAATTACCTGCCACCAGGTTCCTCCCATGACACATAGGAATTGTGGGAGTTACAATTCAAGATGAAATTTGGAGGGAGACACAGCCAAATCATATCATTCCACCCCGGCCCCTCCCAAATCTCACATCCTTTTTATATTTCAAAACCTATCATGCCTTCCCAACAGTCCCCCAAAGTCTTAACTCATTTCAGCATTAACTTAAAAGTCCACAATCCAAAGTCTCACTGAGACAGGGCAAGTCCCTTCTGTCCATGAGCCTGTAAAATCAAAAGCAAGTTAGTTACTTCCTAGGTACAATGGGGGTACAGGCATTGGGGAAATATAACTGTTCTAAATGGGAGAAATTGGCCAAAAAAGGGACTACAGACCCCATGCACATCTGAAATCCAGTGGAACAGTCAAATCTTTAGCTCCAAAATTATCTCCTTTGCCTCCATGTCTCACATCCAGGTCACACTGATATAAGAGGTGGGTTCCCATGACCTAGGTCAGCTCCTCCCCTGTGACTTTGCAGGGTACAGCCTCCCTCCTGGCTGCTTTCACAGGCTGGTGTTGAGGGTCTGCAGCTTTTCCAGGCACACGGTGCAAGTTTTTGGTGGATCTAACATTCTGGGATCTGGAGGACGGTGGCCCTCTTCTCATAGCCCCATTAGGCAGTGCCCCAGTCAGGATCCTTATGGGGGCCTCCACCTCACACTTCCCATCCACACGGCCCTAGCAGTGGTTCTCTAAGTGTCCCGCCCCTGCAGCAAACTTCTTCCTGGACACCCCCGTGTTTCCATACATCTTCTAAAACCTAGGCAGAGGTTCCCAAACCTTAGTTCTTGACTTCTGTGCACTCTAAGGCTCAATACCACATGGAAGCTGCCAAGGCTTGGGGCTTCCACCCTCTGAAGCCACTACCTGAGCTGTACCTTGGTCCCTTTTAACCATATCTAGAGCAGCTGGGATGAAGGGTACAAAGTCACTAAGCTGCGCACAGCGGGGGGCCCTGGGCCCAGCCCACAAAACCATTTTTTCCTCCTAGGCCTTCAGGCCTGTGATGTGAGGGGCTGCCTCAAAGGTCCCTGACACGCCTTGGAGACATTTTCCCCATTGTCTTGGGGATTAACATTTGGTTCCTCCTTACTTATGCAAATTTCTGCAGACACCTTGGATTTCTCCTCAGAAAATGGGTGTTTCTTTTCTATCACATAGGATGCAACTTTTTTGAACTTGGATGCTGTTTCCCTTTTAAAACTGAATGCTTTTAACAGCACCTAAGTCCCATCTTGAATACTTTGCTGCTTAAAAATTTCTTCTGCTAGATACCGTTGATCATCTCCCTCAAGTTTGAAGTTCCACAGATTTCTAGGGCAAGGGCAAAATGCCACCAATCTCTTTGCTAAAACATAGCAAGAATCACCTTTACTACAGCTCCCAACAAGTTCTTCATCTCCATCTGAGATCACCTCAGCCTGGATTGCATTGCCCATATCATTATCAGCATTTTTGTCAAAGCCATTCAACAAGTCTTCAGTGAGTTACAAACTCTCCCACATTTTTCTGTCTTCTTCTGAGCCCTCCACACTGTTCCAACCTCTGCCTGTTACCCAGTTCCAAAGTCGATTCCACATTTTTTGGTATCTTCTCAGCAGTGCCCCACTCTACTGTAGCAATTTACTGTAGTAGTCCATTATCATGCTGCTGCTAAGTACACACCCAAGACTTGGGAGAAAAAGAGGTTTAATGGACTTACAGTTCCACATGGCTGGGGAGGCCTCACAATCATGGAGGATTGCAAGGAGGAGCAAGTCACATCTTATATGGAGGGCAGCAGGCAAAGAGAGAAAGCTTGTGCAGGGAAACTCCAGTTTTTAAAATCCATCAAATCTCATGAGACTATCACAAGAAAAGCATGGGAAAGACCAACCCCCATGATTCAGTTACTTCCCACCAGTTCCTCCCATGAGACGTGGGAATTGTGGGAGTTACAATTCAAGACGAGATCTGGGCATGGCTTAGCTCAGTCCTCTGCTTTGGGTCTCACAACATTCTGGCTGGGCTATGTTCTCATCTGGAGCCTCAGGTCCACTTCTAAACTCATGTGGTTATACTGGTAGAACTGGTATATTGGTATATATCATGGGCATATTGGTAGAATTTATATCCTTGCAGCTGGAGGACTGCTGTCTTGGGGCTGTCACCCTGGGCCTGGCTTATCCTCTCTGAGCTCTAGAGACCACCCGCAGTTCCTTACCACGTGGACTTCTCATAGGCTTTCTCATAACATGATAGCTTACTTGGACTATGGACTTCTCATAGGCTTTCTCATAACATGATAGCTTACTTGGATTATCTACAGTAGTATTAATGGACTACTACAGTGAATTGCTACAGTAGAGTGGGCCACTGCTGAAAAGATACCCAAAAATGTGGAAGCAACTTTGGAACTGAGTAACAGGCAGAGGTTGGAACAGTTTGGAGGGCTCAGAGGAAGACAGAAAAATGTGGGAAAGTTTGTAACTCGCTAGAGACTTGTTGAATGGCTTTGACAAAAATGCTGATATGAGCCAAACTATATCAGCATCTTAGTCTGTTTGGGTTGTTATAACAAAATACCATAGACTAGATAGCTTATAAACAAGAAAAAGATTATTTTTCACAGTTCTGAAGACTGGGAAATCCAAAATCAAAGTGCCAGCAGATTCAGCACCTGGTAAGGACTGACTTTCTGGATCATGGATACAACCGTCTAGCTGTGTCCTCACATGGTAAAAGGGGGCAGGGCAGTTTCCTGGGGCCTGTTTTATAAGGGCACTAATTTCATTCATGAGGGATCCTCTTCCATGAACCAATTACTTTCCAAGTCTAATCACTTCCCAGTGGCTCTACCTTCTGATACCATCACTTTGGTGATTAGGTTTCAACATATGAATTTTTGGAGGGGCACAATTCAGATCATAGTATATGGTAATATTGGTGAACACACAGTGATCACTTACTAAGCTCTTACTAATGCGTCACCTCTTTTAACAGCAATGCTTGATTTTCTTCTTTACATATAAGGACACTGAAGCACACACACACTAGGTTACCAGTCCATGGCTATATAGAATCCAGATGGTCTGGCTTTAGAGCCTAAAATCTGAACTCCGCTACTCAGCAGCTTCCCTGCTGCTGGGATGGAAACACACAACTCTTGCATCTCAATGTCTGACTTTAAAATGGATCCTCTCACAGACATACCCTAATGTGAGCTGTGATGAGTAACACCCTTGTACAGTTCCCTCCCCTTGGCAGCAGATGTAATCTGAGACTTGCTTCTAGATGATAGAATATATGAAAGGTGATGGGATTGTTTCCCATGATTATATTATATTGTACAGGACTTAGTCTTGGTAGCCTGGACTGAGATGTTCTCCTACTGAGTTGAAGAAGTAAACTGTCATGTTATGAGAGAGTCTATGAGAAGTCCACGTGGTAAGGAACTGCGGGTGGTCTCTAGAGCTCAGAGAGGATAAGCCAGGCCCAGGGTGACAGCCCCAAGACAGCAGTCCTCCAGCTGCAAGGATATAAATTCTACCAATATGCCCATGATATATACCAATATACCAGTTCTACCAGCATAACCACATGAGTTTAGAAGTGGACCTGAGGCTCCAGATGAGAGCATAGCCCAGCCAGAATGTTGTGAGATCCAAAGCAGAGGACTGAGCTAAGCCATGCCCAGATTCCCGACACAGAGAAACTGTAAAGAACATGAATTGTTTTAAGCTGTGGGTTTGTGGTGCTTTGTTGACATTCCTGTTTTCTTGGCTAGAATTCTGCCTCACGTTTATTTTGAGAATATCCTGTGAGCTCTTTTGGTCCCCAGTTTGTTCTTCTTCAAATTTGCCTGCTATAGGTATCTTTTGAAAATCTTGATATGCAATCCTTCAATGTCAAATGCATCAATACCACCTTTTTGTACAGTTATCCTGTACAAAATATGGGCTTGATCAGCCCATACTCCTCTACGTATTGTAGAACACCCTCTCTAGTTTGGTTTCACATTACCATATGTTTCCTAACCTCTTGTTACCTCCTTCATGCACTGTTCATTCATTTGTTCTTTCAATCAACCCTATACCTACCTTTTGCCAGAAGCTGTTCTAGGCACTGTGTATATGAAGCCTAAACAACATTTCTCCCAAAATGTGCCTCTAATTTAGTTGAAGGGACAGACGATTTAATCAACAATCACAGTTCAGCATAAAAATGTCTATGGGTTGAAGAATAAAATGGTAAAATTCCGATTCCACCACTCACTGTTTCTGAGAATTTAGGGAAGTCAACTTTTGTCTCTGCATCTCAGCATTCTCACATGGAAATACTGGAAATAACACCTATTTCATATCATCATTTTTGAGAAGGATTAAACAAGATGATATAAATCAAGTTATTAGCATAACGCTTAATGAGTGAGAAACCAGTATTAGTTAAATTTTGATATTCAGTTTGTGTTTAATTTATCAACACTTTAAAGGGAAGAAAGACAAGAATCACAGAGGAGGTGGCAGGGCAGAGTGCCCAGGAGGAGTAAACTTGGGGTGATCATGGGAGGATGATGTAACTTGACCCAAATGTGGAGTTTTCAGGCAGGAGGACAATGTGTGTGAAGACTCAGATGCCTGAAATAGCAGGCTGTATTGCAGACACTAATGACTGGGTTTGTCTGAGAAACAGGTGCATGTGGGAGAATTCATTCAAAGCCCCTTTCATTTTTTTCCAACATTCATCTTTACTCTCCAAGAGGAAAAAAAGAAGAAAACTTAATCTGATGCTTACTATGTACCAGACATTGAAGGGCTTTACACATGAATTTACGAACTCCTACCCAACTAAGTAGGTCGTACTCTCATCTCTATGTTGCAGATGAGGAAAGTGAAACCAAGAAAGGATGAATCTTTTTCCCAAGGTCATAGAACTACTAAGTGGTAGTCTGAGATTTGATCCTAAGCACTGGGAGAGCTCTTTACCACATGTATAGGTGCTTCCCAAGTCCACCAAAACTAACAGATTCAAATAAACACACAAGCAAGAAGGCAAACAGACACAATTAATTGGGTGGATTAAATTGTTAAAGTTTACCTAGGTGAGCCCCTTCAACACAACTAAGAAAACTGAAACTCAGAAAGGTTATGACTTATCCTTCACACTGAAGCTACTAAGTGACAGTTCTAAGGGTAAATTCTAAATATCTTCAGCAACATAAATGAACTGGTAATTATGTCAGTGACTATATATATACACACACACACACACAAACACACATATTCTCATGTATATGTATATATATTCTCAAGTATATGTATATATACACACATACATGTGTATGTATATATACACACATATATACCTATATATACATGTATATATGCATATGTATACATACATGTATGTATAGTCTATATATACACACCTATATACATACACATATATATAGTCACTGACATAATTACCAGTTTATTTATGTTGCTGAAGATATTTGGAATCTACCCTTATAACTGTTACTTAGTAGCTTCAGTATGAAGGATAAGTCATAACTTTTCTGAGTTTCAGTTTTCTCATTTGTGTTGAAGGGGCTCACCTAGGTAAACTTTAACAATTTAATCCACCCAATTAATTGTGTCTCTGTTTGCCTTCTTGCTTGTGTGTTTACTTGAACCTGTTAGTTTTGGTGGACTTGGGAAGCATCTATACATGTGGTAAAGAGCTCTCCCAGTGCTTGGGATCAAATCTCAGACTACCACTTAGTAGTTCTATGACCTTGGGAAAAAGACTCAACCTTTCTTGGTTTCACTTTTCATATCTGCCACATGGACACAAGAGTACGACCTACCTTGTTGGGTAGGATTCCGTAAATTCATATGTGTAAAGCAAATTTAAAGAAGAGCAAACTGGGGACAGAAACAGCTCTCAGGAGATTCTCAAGTAAACATGAGCCAGAACCCTAGCCAAGACAACAGGAATGTCAACAAAGCATATTCCTATATATGTATAAATATATATATACACACACACACACATAGTATGCATGCACACATATGTGTGCTTATATATTTATGTGCATGCATGTATGTGTGTCAAGAATATTCATTTAGTAGAGTAAATAATTTGTTGGGCTTTTACCCCCTGAAACTACAGGCTTGGCATGTCAAATCAATCAGACATGCCCTTCCAGTTGAAAATAGCACTGAGAAAGCAGCCCCTCACACCACTTTGGAACATATACAAGGAGTGTTAGATATAATATTCCTTGTAAATAGCTTACAGTCTTACTGAACAAAAAGAATATTTAAAATGAGTAAAATAGAGGCTACTAATGTATATACTAAAAAGTGATCGTTGCAAAATACAGATAATCAATTCAAAAGGCCCAAAGTCATCAGACATCACTGTTTCTGTTTTTCACTTTTCAAAACACACTTCTAAATGTGTCTGGCTGTCACACATAATTTCTTCATTTCATCATTTAAAAAATATGTTTTGAATGCCTATTAAGTGCAATATACTATTTCTAGGCATTTGGGATGCAAAACAGACATGATTCCAACCCTGGTGAAGCCTATACTATACCAGAGGATGATAAACAATACATAATACATATACCAAAAATTATATAATATGTTGTGCAGTGGCAAATTCCAGGAAACAGAATATCAGATAAGGGTGCTCTGGAGGTGAGGGGTGCAGTATTAAATAGGAGCATCAGGATAACCCTTTAAAGACGATGACTATTGAGGAAAAGCTTAACAATAATGAAAAGTACAGGCAATTAGATGTCTAAAATGAGAGTCTTCCAGGCAGAGACGTACCAAGGGCAAAGGCCTCGGTATGTTTAGGAGATACCAAGGAGGTCAGGGTGTTTGAAACAACATGACTAGGGGCAAAAAATAGTAGGAGGAGAAATAACAGAGCTAGAATATGTAGGGTCCTCTACTCTTACTTTGAAATGAAGAGTCACCGTAGAGAGTTCAGCAGATAACTATCACAATCCAACAAATGTTTTAATTATTTTTCTCAGCAAGAACTGCATAAGAATGCTGCAGCCACCCAGGTGAGAGCTGATGATGGCATGTTGTCTAGATCCTGCTGCACAATAATGAATAAAAGTGGTGACCATTGACCACTGTTTGTTCCCAATGGCAGAGGAAGTCTTCCAACACTTCACCATTCAATGTCAAGTTTCCTGTAGATTGCTAGGAAGCTAACAATTGATTCTTAAATTCTATTCCTAATTTTCTATGTTATTTTTAAAATCCTGAGTATATGTTACAGTTTATAGGATGCTGCTTCTGACTTAGTTTGTCTCCAACTTATTTAAATGTCATGAATTATACTGACTAATTTTGTAATATTAAAATAATTTTGCCTTATTAAAATAATCTTCTTATGGTGCTGTTTCTTTGGTGCTTACTTTTGACTATGCACTGTGCACTGTCCTTAAAAAATTATTTGTGGCAATTATTTCAGTCATAGGACAAAGGTTCTCTTTTTCAGAGAAATTCTGTGTTTGCTTGCCAACATTGGATATTGTCAAGTTCCTGAAATTGTTACCATTAATATAGTTCCTAATATTGAGGTACATGCACATTATTGAGATAAAAATCTATTTTGTCATAGTTTGTTATTATTTAACACACTGCTGAATTGTATTCGCAGGCATGTATTTACTACCTTTGAATGGAAAATCAAAAATGAAACTGTCCTATTTCTTCTTGTACCAGAATTTTCTTAGTCACAAAATTTACATGTCTTGTAGAATAAGTTGAGAGATTTTTCTCTTTTTTTTTCTCTTCTCTTAGGCAAAGTGTATATCACTTTTACAATTTGTTTATCATTTCTTTGCTTTCCTTTTTATTTTGCCTGATTGCTATTGGACTAATAAAGATTTCTATAATCCATCTTTTCTAATAATGTAAAGTTTTAAATTATGCTTCTAGTCTTCAAATACTTTACTGAAATTTAACTACACACTTGTTTTCTAATAAAGTCTAAAGTTATTCAATGATTTTTTCCCTTCTAAAACTTGTCAAGAATTTTAGCATGCTTTAAAAGTGCATTAGCACTCCCATTATGTTATTGCCATCTACATTTTTAGTTTTACCTTTTAAATACAAAAAAAATCTCTTAAGTGTATAGACATAATTGTCGTGTGTGTGCAAGGATGCATTCACCTTTTTCCTCTCTGCCATGCTCTGAGCTTCCATCTTCTCTACCTAAAGTGCTCATTGTAATAAATCTTATGGTCTTATTCTGTAAGTGATAAGCAGTCTTCGTGTGACCAAACATTACCTATACAAAACCATCTCACAAGAATGAAAAAGTAACTGAGTCAAAAGTTGAGGTTAACCATGAGTTTCCTTCAGGATTTTAAGCTTTTGATTTTTGTCTTCTGGACACTGTTCTGGGAGCTATGTGTGCCCTCATTTAAACTACAATTCATCTGAAGGTCATCTACCTTTTTTCTCTGCTAGATTTTACATTTCTCTCTGTTTCTCTAATGACATATAATTTTGCTCCTATGTGTCAAGTGGTGGATTTATTTTTATTTGTTTTTATTTATCCTGGATGGCATATGGCATGGATTTTTTGACCAAGAACTCAGAGTTTCTGAAAACATCAATCACACCTTCCATGTCTTCATATATTGCTTCTCCACCAGCATGTCCATCTTTTCTTCCACAATTCCTACTAGACATATGGTGTGGCTTGTCAGTCTGTGCTCCATTCACTTAAGGAGTCCATTTCCTCCAATCTATTATGATCTTTAACTTCGATTTTTACAAATGCCAAGTGTATAAGCCAGGGTTCTCCCGAGAAACAGAACAATGAGGGGGGCTTTGAAAGAGATTTAAAAGAGATGAATTAAAAGGGATTGGCTCATGTGACTATGGAGCTAAGACATCCAAAACCTGCAGTGGGTGGCAGGCCAAAGATCTAAGAGAGCCAGTGATACTGTTCCAGTCCAAAGGTCAGCAAGTGGAGACCTGGGAGAGCCAACGGTTGCAATGAAGTTCAAGGGCAGTCTGCTGGAGAATTTTCCTTTTGCTTGGGGAAGTCCATTTTCATTCCCTTCAGGCTTTCAACTGATTGGATAAGGCCCACCCACACTAAGGAGGACAATCTGCTTTAGCCAAAATTCATCAAACAAAATTAATCTCATCGACAAAATACCCCAAGTTGATACATAAAACTAACCATTATAACCAAGATCTGAATTAGACTTTTTAAACATTTTTTTCAGTTTTACTTTCTTCATAATTCTTGTTTATTTTAATAGATGTTAGTCATTTTTTATCTTTTGACATCCCAAACACACCTATATTAATTATTTAAAATAATATAAGGTTCATTTTATAAAAATGGATTGAGATTGGGATGATTAGCTATGTTCACCTTTCTGACATATTGACCCCTTCATGTTGTTTAGAGTTGTGTTTGTAGCCTTATTTGAGGTGCGGAGACCCTCTCTCTCTGTACACAACCTTCTCAGTGTAGAAAGTCTGGGGTTGTGTCATGCTAGTTTCCATCCTAAGTTTGAAATAGCAGGCCTAGGCTTTGTTTCATAGTGATTCTGAGACTATGACAGATTCACAAGGAGACTTGGTGCCTTTCCTTGCTCATCCATTTTTTGTTTGTTTTCTTTTTCCTCTTAGTTCTTAGGCCTATAGCTTCCTCTAAAGCCATGGATCCAGCAGATTTTCTGCAAAATACTTTTTTCAATCTTCCTTTCCTGGCTCTGAAGGAGACCCTGAGCGTGTCTCCTATCTCCGGTTGAATATGGAATAGTTTCTTCTTCACAGTTCCTCCTCTGAGCTTAGCTTCTCTCTACCACTCTTTGCTTTCTCATCGGCTAGGAGGACTATGGTCTCTAGCTATAAGAGAGTAACTCGAGACCAATAATCTAGTCAAGAAAAAATGGTAAAAGCTAGAGAAAACATTTTTTAAAACGTTATTTGGAGACTGGAGATATAATGAGGCCCACTCGGACCTGAGAAGCCACATCCTAAAGAAAATGAGGTACATTCAGGTGAGCACAATTTTCAGGAAGCCTTGTCTACCCTTGGGGCTTTGCCTATTCTTGGCATAAGATGTGAAGATGAAATGCTTGGCAGAGCCTCACCAGTACAAGACAGAAAACCCGCAAAGATATTAAACACCTCATGAGGCTGAAGTGGTTTTTCTTTTTTATATATGGAGTTTTGCAGGTGCCAAGGAAGTCAGAACCTGAGAAACCAAGGTCTGTGAGGAAAAAGAAGTGAAAGGAAGTAAACCTGATGCTCAGTGGCTGAGAGCAGAGCTTATCATCCTCCACATTCTTGATGTGCCAAGGCTTTTGGTTCTTTATTGGGGGAGGGGGGCAGTCCTTGCACTGTAAGATGTTTAGCAGCATCCCTGGCCTCCATCCACCAGATGCCGGTAGCATCCCACTCCCCATCCCCACCCTCCAGAGTTGTAGGAACCAAAAGTGTCTTCAGACATGACCCAATGTCCCCTGAGGAGCAAAACCACTTTGGTTGAAAACCACTAGCTTAAACGCTTAAAGTATATGCCTTTTTTTTTTTTTTTTTTTGAGGTGGAGTCTCGCTTGGTCGCCCTGGCTGCAATGCAGTGGCGCGATCTCGGCTCACTGCAAGCCGAGTTGTAGTCCAACTCACTGCAAGTTGTAGTCCAACTCCCGGGTTCACGCCATTCTCCTGCCTCAGCCTCCCGAGTAGCTGGGACTACAGGGACCCAGCACCACGCACAGCTAATTTTTTGTGTTTTTAGTAGAGACGGGGTTTCACCGTGTTAGCCAGGATGGCCTCGGTCTCCTGATCTCGTGATCCGCCCGCCTCGGCCTCCCAAAGTGCTGGGATTACAGGCGTGAGTCACCGCACCTGGCCCGTATTTGCCAAATTCTTAAACTGTGCAGGGTGAGAGGCTAAGAAAACAAACAGAAAAAAAGCTGGATAACGAAAGTAGAATTTTCAAGTCACAAGGTAGCAACGTGAAAAAATTTAGTTTCCTGTGTGCAGGGGAAGATCCTAATAAACAATCCAGGCTCTAAACTGGTGCCTCTGAGGAGTAGTACATCTGGACTGGGATGATCCATTCTAGTCTGAGCCTGGCAACAATGGAAGTCCAGCCCTTAACAAGCTCAGGCCCTGATTAGAGAGATCTGCTCTACCCTAGCTGCCTGCCAGAGAGCAAGGAGAATCATACTTAGAGGAAGATAATGCCAGCTAGAAACTCTATAATGTTTTATACACAATGTCCTGCATTCAATCAAAACTTACCTTCCACATCAAGAAAGAGGACCAAGGGAAAATAAAACAGATAATAAAATAGATCCATAGGCAAACCAAGCATTCAATTAATCAAATATGGATATTCAAATAACTATTGTTCGACAAATCAGTTTTATAAGGTCAAGAAAGTAGATGGCAAGATTGTAGTTATAAATCTTAAATCTTCAATTAAGTATTCAAATATGACTTTTAGAACTAAAAGGTATAATTGCAAATGAGAAATTAAAAGATGGCTTTAATTAAAAGTAGACAGCACACAGAAAAGACAGACTGTTAAGCTGAAAGAAAAGTCAATAGAAAATATTCAGACTAAATCCTGGAGAACAAATGAGATAAAATATGCAGAAAAGAAGATACCAATTGTATGTAACGTGGCGAAGAGGGTCTAATTGTAACTGGAGCACAAGAAAGTAAAAGACAAAAAGTAGTATGAAAGTAATATTGTAAGCCTAAGAATTTTCTAACATATTCAAAGGCATCCCATTATATATTCATGAAGTTCTATAAACCCCAAGCAGTTTAAATCAAAAGAAATAAAATCCAGTGCATCAAAATAATTTTTGAAAACCAACAAAGAAAAATGAAATGTTTAAGGAATACAGAGCAAATAAGATATATTACCTTCTAAAATAATATGAATATAACACTGCAAATTGATTCATTAACAAAAATAATAGAAGCCAAAGACAATTGAATTGCATTATTTAAATGCTGAAAGAAAAGTCCTATAATTTCCACCTGGAGTCCTGTATCCCACAAAAATATTCTTCAAAAGGTAAGATAAAATTAAAGGATTTCCAAACAAACAAAAACCTAGGAAATCTGTTGTCAGTAAATGTGCACTAAAGTGAATACTAAAGAGGTTTTTGGGCAAAGGGTAAATGATCCTAGGTAAAAGTACAGAAGTAGGAGAAAGAATGAAAAGTGATTGCAAAGGAAAATATGTACATTAATCTAAATATTTATTAACAGTTCAAAACAATCATCATAATAACATCTCCAGGGAGCTTAAATATGTGTTGAATTATAATGTGGGAAAACAGGAACATAAAAGATGGGAAAGGAATCAATGGAGTTTATTAAGTTCCAAGATCAGCCTGGGAAGTGGTAAAACTAGGAATTAATAGTGGGCTTTGTATTAGTTTCCTAGTTCTGCTATAACAAATTACCTCAAACTTAGTGGCTTAAAACAATATAAATTCATTATCTTATCATTCTGTAACTCAGAGATCCAAAATGAGTCAGCAGAGCTACATTCCTCCTCAAGGCTCCACAGACAATCACTTCCTTGTCTTCTCCAGCTTCTAGAGGCTGGTCCAGATTCCTTGGCTCAGGCACCACATCACTGTTACCATTGCTGCTTCTATCATCACACCTCCTTCCTCTAACTCTAACAACCTTGCTACCCTCTTATAAGGACCTTTGTGATTAAGCTCCCATCTGAAATTCCCTAATTTAATCACATCTGCAAAATCTCTTTTGCCACATAAGAAAATGCATTCACATTTTCTAGAGATCAGTATGCAGAAAACTTTGGTGGGAAGAGGTATTCATTATTCTGTCTATGACAGTGGGCTAGCTAGCCTCCCTAAATTCATAATTGTCCCACATGCAAAATCCATTCATCCTATTCCAACATCCCCCAAAGTATCAAGCCATTACATTATCATATTTCCATTTCCACTGGCTGACTTATTCCATTGACTTGTTTCATACTCTCTTTTTTTCTTATTTTGATGATTGTAATGAACTTCTAACTTCCTTCAGTTATATGCAGCACATTTAGTCCAGGGAGTCTGGAGAGAGGCCATGCCAGGTGCTGACTGTGTGTTTACTCACGATTCTCCCCACAGAGGGATTATCTGGGGCATTTCAAATGAGAAGATTTGTATGAAGAAGTTTGGAGAATCAAATCAAGCCCTGAGTTCAGGATAACCAAATAGCTGGAATTGTAAAAGGAAAAAGTCAAATATTAACCTTGAGAGGAATACAAAATAAATGGAGTTGGAGTGAACAATGTGCCATAGGTTTTTCAATACTGTGACTGAATAATGGGCCACCTTCCACAGCGTCTTTAGTGTGCCTGGCTGGACAGAGGCTAGAGAATTAATTAAGTGCCACTGGGTCAAATAACCCCTTCCATTTTCTTCTGCAAAGGACCAAAAATCTCTACAATACGTATTTGCCTTTGTTACCCCAGAACCTGCTAGAAACATTTTAGTGCTTCCATAAAACCTACAGTATCAAGCCAATGTCTTGGTTTCATATAAAGATGTTTCTTTGTATTGTTTCTGTCTCTCTCTCCTATTGCTCCCCAACCATCAGCTGTACTTCTTGTGTATACAACTATGTGAAGTTCCTTTAACACACCATGTTCTTTGCTTGTGTATATATCTACACGTGCTGTTATCTCGGCTTGGAGGGTTTTTTTTCTCTTCTGCCCAGGGATTTCCTCATCATCCTTCAGCATTCATCTCTTCTTCTATCCTTTTTTGGTCTCTTCATGGAAAGATATGTGTTAGCATTTGCCACATAAAGATGTATATTTTTATTAAAATATAACTTACATAAAAATTTGCAGATGCTAAGTTGCCATGAAATTTTACAATTGTATATACCTGTGTAATCACCATACAAAAACAAGCTACAGAACGTTTGTAAAAGTTACTTTACTCATCTCCCCAGTCAATAAAGCTGCAGCTTTTAATTTACATCATTTTCTTACCCACTGTATTGTTGAGGACAAGAATTATTTCTTATTAATCACTGTACTTTCAGTGTCCATCATAGGATCTAAGAAATAATAAGTGTTCAAATACTATGTACTAAATATATGAACCAATTAAAAGATCTTAGCATAGATCGTATTTTCACAAATAAAGAAGAGAAAGAAACCTAAGTAGGAAAATGATGTAAAAATGCATAGATATGGTAATGATGTAACTACCAATATAGATTAAGTACAGAGAACAGACCATGTGCTTAAGGATGTGGAAACAGACTTTTGAAATTGTCTATGATGCAATGAGGCTCACTTTTACTCTTTCACTTACAATATTAAAAATAAAATACTTAGATTCAAATTTAACAAAAATGTGTAAAACTATAAAACATTGTTGAGAGAATTTAAAGACCTCAAAAATGGAAAGATATGCCATGGATCAGAAGACTCAATGTTGTTAAGATGTCAATTCTTCCTAAATTGGTCTGGAGTTTTCATTAATTTTTTGGTAAAAATTGACACATGGATTCTAACATATATATATAAATGCAAAGAACTCAGAATAGCCAAACAATTTTGAAAAATGACAAAATTGAAGGACTTATGCTATCTGATTTCAAAAATTTGTATAAAGCTACAGTAATCAAGAGAGTATGGTGTGGTGTGAAGATATATACATATGCATATATGTTCCTTATTGAAATATAAGTTGAGGAGTATGTGTATGTATACATCTGTGTATTTACACAATATGTAAGTATATATTCATATATATACACACACAGATGCTCAGCTTATATTTTAATAAATCTATAACGTCAAAAAAATCTTGTCAAAAATGTATTCAGTGTCCCAATAAACCTGCCACAAACTTGAAAAATTGTAAGTCAAACCATCTTAGGTTTGGTTAAGGTGCTCCTTAACTTACAATGGAGTTATCTCCCAACAAACCTCTTATAAAGTTGAAAAACTATAAGTTGAACTATCCGTCATAAGTTTGGTACCATCTGTGTGTGTTTATGTATGTGTGAATAATCACTGGAAAATAATAGAGTCCAGAAACAAAGTGACAGATATATGGTCAATAAAGTTTTAACAAAGATGCTGATATGGTTTGGCTCTGTGTCACCACTCAAATTTCATCTTGAATTGTACTCCCATAATTCCTGCATGTTGTGAGAGGGACCCAGTGGGAGATAATTGAATCATGGGGGCGGTTTTCCCCATACTGTTCTCATGGTAGTGAATAAGTCTCAGGAGATCTGATGGTTTATCAGGGGTTTCCCCTTTTGAGTCTTCCTGATTCTCCCTTTGCCTGCTGCCATCCATGTAAGACGGCACTTGCTCCTACTTGCCTTCCACCATGATTGTGAGGCTTCCCCAGCCACCTGGAACTGGAAGTCCAATTAAACCTCTTTCATTTGTAAAATGGCCAGTCTTGAGTATGTATTTATCAGTAGCATGAAAACAGACTAATACAGATGCCAAGATAATTCAGGCTGGAAAAAGTAGTCTTTTCAACAAATGATTCTGGTAGAATTGAATATGTGAAAATCAAACTTGACTCTCATTTCACCTAATATGCAAAAATAACACACCAAAGAAAAAAAAAACTTTATAATCTTGGTGGGCAAAGATTCCTTAGACAGCACACTATGATATGTGAAATGTATTCTTGGGGTCTTCATCCTTTCCTATTTCCTGGCATACAACTCCTAAAGTCCTTGGACTCTCTAAAGTGACTGATAAGTATATTTTTGAATGCCAATGCATTAACTGATGGCTGGCTGCCCCTAGGTAGCTTCAAGATTGGGGCTGGTTGCTGGAAAGACAAAGGCAGAATTAGAAGGCTCCAAGGAAGGGAGAGGGTCTGAAGGTTAAGCTCATCACCAATGGCCAATGATTTGATCAATCCTACCTACTTCATAGAGCTTTCCATGAAAACACAAAAGCACTGGGTTCTAGGAGCTTCTGGATAATGGAACACATGGAAGTCCCTGGAAGGTGGTGCCCCCAGAGAGGACATGAAAGCTCAACGTCCCTTCCCGCACGCCATGCCTTACACATCGCTTCATCTGTGTCCTTTGTAATGCCTTTTATAACAAGCAGTAAACGTAAGTGTTTCCCTGAGTTCTGTGAGCCTCTCCTCAAATTAATTGAGCCCAAGGAAGAGGCTGTGGGAACCCTATCTACAGCCTGTCCATCAGAGGCACAGGTGAAAAATATGGGTCTTGAGATTGGCCTCAGAAGTGGGGGCAGTCTTGTGGGACTTAACCCTCAACCTGTGTGATCTGACGCAATCTCCAGGTAGACAGTGGCAGAACCGAATTGAATCAGAGAACCCACAGGTGGTATTCACTGAAGACTCCTCTGCAGAATTGGTTGATTGGATGTTGGTGGAGAAAAGTTCCCACTCACTTCTTGGTGACCAGAGGTTATAGAAGTCTTCTGTCGATTGTTGTGGTATAAGAATTTATTTTTTTCCACACACACAAAAATCACAAGCTATAAAAAATTACAAATTGAACTTCATAAAAATTAAAAACCTTTGCTCCTCAAAAAACATTTTTCAAGAAAATAAAAAGACAAGTCACATTCTCAAAACATATACCTCATATAGGATTGTATACATAATATATAAAGAATTCTTGTATAATAAAAATTCAAATAATTCATTTTTTATATATGGGCAAAAGATTTGGACACTATGCCAAAGAAAACATATGAATGATAAATACATGAAAAGATTCTGAATGTCATTCGTCATCAGGGAAACATAAGTTAAAACTGCAATGAGATATCACTACATACCCACCAAAATAGCTAAAATTAGAAAGACTGACAATAGCAGGCATAAGGGAAGATTTAGAGAAACTACAACTTTCATATATTGCTGATAGGAATGCAACATACAATTTTTTGGAAAACAACTTAGTAGTTCTCAGCTATTTAAACATATTCTCAGCATATAGCTCAGCAGGTTTATTCTTAGGTATTTAAACATATAAGTAAATACATATGACCACACAAAGGCATCTACTAGAATGTTTGCAGTAGTGTATTTCTTAATAACTGATAATTGGAAACAACCTATATATCCACCTACTGGTGAATGAAGATATTCTATTACATCCATACCATTGAATACTTAGAAATAAAAAGGAACAAGCTATACATGTGATGACCTGGATGAATCACAACACATTAAATAAATGACACCAGATACAAAAGAGTATTACTGTTGGTTTCAATGTTTATGAAATTCTAGAAAACCTGAAAGTATATGGACAGGAAATACTGTATCTGGGGTCCTGTAGGTGCTTTTGGTGGGGCAAGGCCAAAAGGAATAATTTGATGATAAAAATATTCTATATCCTGATTGTGGTAGTGGTTAATGATGATAGATAGTTGCAAAAACTGATTGAATTGTATACTTTGATATGAATAAATTTATTACATGTAAATTATATCTTAACTTTAAAACAGAAAGGAAGTAGGTATGGGTTGATACTGTAGGGCCCAATTCTAGTCTTAAAATCTGGACAGGTAAGCTTGAACTTAGTAGGATGAACAATATCAATAAAATATTAGTATATTTTCATGTCATAAATAATAATCCTGAAGTTTACAAGGAACTTAGATTATTTACTGCACCAGTGTTTTCTTCTGTTCCTAGTTGTGAAGAGTCCTAGGAAATTCCTTAGTAAAAGAAAATATACAAATATATTCAGTCTGCTCATTTAGCAAAGCTCAGGTTGGTAATGCAAGGGGATGAAGCAGGTGGAGGTAATTTCCCAAAGCTAGTAATGAGTTAATGGATTCCCTTAAAGATTATGTAAATTGGCTAAATTTTACATCTGACATTCAAATCAAACAAGAGCAGAAGGAAAATGCACCTGCAAATATAATAAATATCCTTTTACCTAGTAGTCTGAAACAAAAATTAAAATTGTTTCTGAAATAAAAACAATAATTAAATGGAAAACTTCAGCCCTGTATATTACCCTTTAGAGAATCTACCTGCTACAATATAATGGGGCATCTGATCATGCCAGATCAGATGGAAGCACAATTTGCAGGTGTACAGCTTCTATCTTGAAAGAAGTTGTTGTTAAACCATGAAGGGCATGTCAGAATCACTATCATGTTTTCAGAACACTAAGGAGTTCACCAGAGAGAAAGCAGCACATGCATATCAAATCAATTCAGCCTAGTGCACAATTTCATTAAATATTCAGCATTATGAGGAACCCCTTGTTTTACATATAGGATTTGACTCCCTTGGGGACTGAAGTGGTGTGAAATCCTTGTTATACAGCAACATTGGGATTGGAGGGCTTTGGATAATTCTTGTTGACACAGAAGTACTGTGCAAATGACACATGGATTAGCAACTGTCAAGAAATTAGATTACATTAAACAGTGAATCTTCATGAGAATTTTATACAAAATCCTAGTAAATGACCAGGAGAAATTATTTACTGCATATATCATAAAGTTTTTAATATAATATGATATGAGTAAATGACAATGAAATTCTAAGAAATGATGCATATGTAGTAAACAATATCCTAGCTTACTGATAATCTAGTAAATGCAAATTAAAATAAAAATTAAATATTACTTTTTATCTATAAAATTAACCCAGAAGAAAAGTTGAGGCTTAAAGTGTCCTTTGTTGCCAGTGATGGGGAAAACGCTAGTGAAGGTGAAAATAATTGTCACCATCTTTTTGGACAACATTTTGGAAGGATCTCTCCAAAAGTTAAAGCACATTTACTTGGACCCATCAATTCTTTTCTACTGATTAGCTCTACATAAATACTGACTCAAGTACTAATATATTTATTGTAGTAACGTTTGAAAAGGAAAATAATTGAAATCATTTCAATAGCCATTGGCAAACAAGTGGAAATGTAATTCATGCTCCACCCACTACAGAATGTTTTGCTGCTTTATAAAAACAAATTCATATACCTACATGTAGGGCTATTGAATGAGGCCAAACATATATTTTTAAGTAGAAAGACCAAGGCATAATCCCATTTTCTGAATTTTATCTTTATATAATTCTGTCGAAGATTTTACAATGATATTTTACTTGTATATTGTTTTAAATAAAAAGAAAAAAATTACCTAACATGATTTGACCAAAAGATTATTTTCTTGCTTTTTATCGTTTTTATTTTCCTTTTCCTTTGTATCTTAGTCCCTTTATTTTTTTTTCTCTTGCTCTCTTCCTTCAACATTTATTGGATTATTTCTACAAACTAATGATCAATCCAGGCACCAAAGACATAAACATTATTGCCCAGTGTAATTAGTGCACAATTACAGTAGATTATAATAACCCCACAGCAGAAATATATGCAAAGCCTGATGTGAGCATAGGAATACGAGTGCTTCAATTTGAGAAGAAGGGGGAAGGAATCAGAGAGGAGGCAACAAGGACATAAAAGGGAAGTAGAAATTTTCCAGATAGGTAATTAGGCAAAGGTGACTGATGCAGAATGAACCAGAATTTAGTATAAAACAATCAAGTCTTCCTGATTCTATTTGAGTAGAGGTAAAAGAGAAAGAAACTAATTCTCTGTAGAATATTTAGTTGATTGCTACCCAAATTCTTTACACAGAGTGCTAAAATATCTGACCCTACTGTTGGCAAGCATATGAATCCTTTAAATTTTATATTTTCCACTATAAAAATCCTAAGAGGCTAGAATGCTTTCTTTTCCCTCAGGGTAATGGAGATGCCTCGGGTTGTGTTTTTATCTATACATGTTTGTGAAAATTTTCACCACCCTTTCAAAATGTACAAGCCATCACAAAACCAGAGGTCAGCACAGCTTAATAGCAAGGCCATCAACTCTGGAGTATCTCTAATTCATAATTCATGCCAGTCAGAGAGACTACATGATGTCAAAAAATATAGGAGAAGAATCCCATGAGGAATTCCTTATTCCTCCTACATTCCAATGAGAAAAGAGTCGTTAAACAATTTGTCCAACATTCATGGTCTGAATTGAACTACCCTTGTGGGTTTCTGCGCTGGTCTGGCTCCATCACAGCTTCTTTGATAATCAAGGTGATGTGTTTTCCTGCTTGAGAGGACAGGAACCACCTCCAAGATGTTTAATAGCACAAAGGGGGAAAACAATTCTCTAATAAGCCAACAAAGTATCATAGCATCAAATGACCATGGGTCACTAATTTAGCCTACATTTATGTTAGGATACTTCTAAAATCATTTTTCTGCTCAAATGTAGATGCTAGCTTTATATTAAACATGAGTTTATAAAAATTAGTTCTCTGAGCAAGTGCTACGGTGTCGATATGCTTTGTTTGTCCCCACCAAGTCTCATGTTGAATTTTCATCTCCAGTGTGGCAGTGTTGAGAAGTGGGGCCTGTTGGGAGGTGTTTGGGCCATGGGTGCAGAACTCTCATTAATAGATTAATGTCCTCCCTGGGAGATGAGCGCTTTCTCACTCGATTAGTTCCTGGGCAAGAGCTTGTTGTTAAAAAGAGCCGGCACCTCCCCGCTCTTTCTTGTCTCTGGCTAAGTGATCTCCGTACATATCAGCTCCCTTTCCCCTTCTGCCATGAGTGGAAGCAACCTGAGGCCTCCACCAGAAGCTGAGCAGATTGCCACACCATGCTTTTCAGACAGACTGCAAAACTGTGAGCCACAAATAAACATCTTTTTTTTTTTTTTTTTTTTTTTTTTTTGAGGCAGAGTCTCACCCTGTGGCCAGGATGGAGCGCAGTGGTGCCATCTCAGCTCACTGCAACTTCCGCCTCCCAAGTTTGATCGAATCTTCTACCTCAGCACCCCAAGTAGCTGGGACCACAGGTGTGTGCCACCACGCCCAGCTAATTTTTGTATTTTTAGTAGAGATGGGATTTCACCATGTTGGCCAGGATGGTCTCAATCTCCTGACCTCGTGATTCATCCACCTCTGCCTCCCAAAGTGCTGAGATTACAGGCGTGATGCACCGCGCCCGGCCAACATCTTGTCTTTATAAATTACCTAGCCTCAGGTATTCTTTTATAGTAACCCAAAACAGACTACAACAGCCAGCAATAATATTATTAAGAAAAATAGAAATGTTTCTTTTTACCCTGAAAAAAGAAAGAAATATTAATTAGCCCTACTCTTCTCCATAACACTTTTGAAGTACCTCTTTCAGCATTTGTCATACTCAACTTTAAATTACACTTACTTTTGTACTATATGTTTCTTGTCAATGAGATCTGTTTGATTATCTTTCTAACCTCATATTGCTTAGCATCACGCCTTACTAGATGTACAATAATCATTTATGGAGTGAATTAATGGAAGATTGCATATCAATGAATTAAACAAACTAGACTTTTATACTAGATATGTGTACAGCAGGCTTTGAAGAGCTCAAACACGCTTGTTGACTTTTGAAGAGAATTATGTTTTTCTGTAATAAAATAAACACAGTATTCATCTGGAATATCAAACTAAGCCTACATCAAAGGGACATGAAAAAACCTGGGGCAGTACAAGAACACATCCACACAATCATCTCAAGAAAAGAGAAAAAGATGAGAAAGTGTCTGATATCCAGGGGGAGAAAATGAGGAATTATTTTGAGCAAATATTTTAACATATGTTAAGCATTTATTTTGTGGTCTACAATACAAAAAAATAGGGCTCCATATATTTTAGGAAAATGAGAGTCTCCTTTCAATTTTTGTAGAATTCACTACATTTGCAAGCTCCCTGGTGTAACGTGGGAAAAGCTAACGTAGAAGGACCGAGAGACAGTAACTCTTTATGGGTCAAGCTTTACCTTGCTAAATGTGGGGAGTGGCCGACAATCTGCAAGCAGCCACTCTAGAAAAAGGTTTAAGAAATAGAACTCTTGATCTATTTGTACTTCTCCCTGGCCAGATGAGGTCCCCGCCTGGAGAGTGAAAATGGGGGATGGACCAGCAATGGGACTGGCATTTTGAATGATGTGCCTCTAGGTCACTAGATCACAATCTGCTCAAGGTTGTGTTGCCAGGAAGATGACACTGCCATTTGACATCCCAATAATTTCCTTGGTAACATATGCAATCAGTTCACAACCCAGCCCCAGCACAGTTGGCCAGAGTTGGGGAAATGGGTGGGGACTTGTTGGCACTCCCAAGAAGACAGGTGGAAAAGCTGAGGATTAAGCTGTTTGCTCAGCCAGCAAAGAGAGAGATGTGTCAGAAGCTTCTTCAGCCCTTTTCACACTGCTTGAAATATATTTCCTATTAAAGAGCCCTAGCCTGACTATATAATAATGATAACTCCAACTGCATAATCATGGGTTAATTTTTTTTTTGTCTGTCTCTATCCAACCAGATAGGAAACTCCTTGAAGGCAGAATATTGATTTATTTTTATCTTTCTCCAAAGAAGGCTTCTGTGTTTAGATACTGTTTGAATAACAGAGTGTGCATAAATGTACTTTACAAACTATAACATGCTGTTCAAATGCTTTTGCTTATTTAGAAAGGAATTAAAGCAAAAAGAAACAAAGGCAAGTTTTAAATTAAAAAATAAACAGAGAATTTCAGGATATCAGTGTCACAACCTAGAAGCAAAGTTTTAGTTACACTCCATAATAATTCTTAACATCATCATTTCTCTAAGGGCCCTCTTTTATCTTCTTTTTTTAATAAAAATTGAGTGTGCATTAGTGCACTTGAGTCCTCTTTGAATGCATCTAGAATACAAGTGCAGTCATCAGGCAATCATGAAATGTGAAGTAGAAAAAAGCTAATGGTGCATTGTTATTATTGTGGATGAATCCCAAGATGTGGAGCGGTTCACAGCACAATGCATAAGCATAGGATTTAAAGAATCACACCTGGCTTTATGGAGCTGCAAGTCCATTAGAGTAATTCAAGTCTTCAAGAAGCAGAAATGTGGAATGGGGCCAGTGTACCCAGGCAAGATGAAGCATGGAAGCAGCACTGTACTTTTGCTTCTATTAGAAAGCATGGGCAAAGCTGGGGCCCATCAGGACATATCCAGGATTCAGTGACCTCCTAAATGGTCCAAGAAAACACCTGGCAAACAAAGAATATACTGGACATGCTCCAAATGCCCACCTAAGTCAGCTGAGTAAGCAATGGGGAGCTGCCCACAGGTCTTGAGAGATGGGGAAAGAATTGAAACTGTAGTGGTAGCTTCACAAGCAGCAAATGGAAGGAGTCAACAGGCAAGGCTCTCGGCAACCTATCTGAACTACTGGTTAAAAAGTAACGGAGGGGGCATAGTAATGGGTATCTGTAATCCCAGCTACTCAGGAGGCTGAGGCAAGAGAATTGCTTGAACCCAGGAGGCGGACGTTGCAGTGAGCTTGGATCGTGGCATTGCACTCCAGCCTGGGACACAAGAGCAAAACTCCTTAAAAAAAAGAAAAAAAAAAAAAAAAAAAAGGAGAGAGAGAGAGAAAGGAAAGGAAAAAGAAAAGAAAAGAAAAAAAGTAAGTGTTGAAGCAGAGAAGAGGGAAGTTTGGAAAGAGCAAAGAATGGGGAAGAACCATGAGGAAAATTTAAGTAGATACAGGGATCCAATCAATATTCCTCAGCGTTGGGCTTTATGGGCATGAGTTTGAAATCTAGGAAATCAAGAGTAAGCAGGCTTCTACATAGACTGAGGAAATAAAAGAGAGGGAAGCAACCTTTGATTAAAAAAAATACAACTGGGAAGTTTGAGTCCAAGGGGCTGGGAGGGATGCCCTTGGAAGACACGGGAAATGGAGAAGAACAGGGGAGCTGCAATCCACGGATACTGTGAGCAAAGTCTTTGAGAGGTAAGTATGGCTGAAGTAGACAGCTTCAGAGGCTGAGAAAGAAAGCCTGAGGACTCAGAAAAGAGTAGAATTGGCTAGGCCTTCACTGAGGACTTAGATGTAAGCATGTGCAATAATTTAAAATCATTTTAGCAGCAGCTAAGATTTACTGAATTTTGCCTACATGCCAGTCACTGCACTAAGTACTTTCCATGGATTGATCTTACTTAATTCTCAACACAGCCCTAACTACTCTTATTTTCATTTTATAGATGAAGAAATTGAGGCAAAGGGTGGTTCAGTAACTTCCACACAGCCACCTATCTCCTGAATCAGGATTCAGCCTAGGACGGTCTCATTTCCTTTTTCTTTATGATAGAGTGTAGCTTTTGACCTGAGACAGGCGAGTTGAGGGCATCTAGAACACATGAAACTTTCTTGCTAGATGTAAGAACTTGAGGAGCTGGAGAAGTTTAAAGCATTTGCAATCATTAAGTTCAAGCTTTCCTAGGAGAATTGTTGTAACATATATCCAGATTCAACTGATTTTCTCACCGCCACTCTTTCCGCCTGATGTAAGCCATGATCATCTTTCTCCTGGGTTATTGCAATTGTCTCTCAGCTTTCTCCCTTACCCTCATATTGTCTATTCTTATCTCAGTAGTCACAGTGATTCCTTTAAAATGAAAGTCAGATTATGTTACTCTTTGTCTAAAAACCCATCCAGAGTCTTCATATCTCACTTGCAGTAAACGCCCAAGCCCTTATCTATGAGTCTATGAGACTCTATGTGTTCAGTTTTCTACCTGGCCTCATCTCCAGCCTTGCTCCTCCTTGTTCTCTGCCCTGCTACAATCACACTCATACCATTCCCAAACCCTTTGTGCTTGCTGTTCTCTCTACCAGGAATACTCTTCCCCCAGATATCCACATGAATTCACACTCACTTCCTTCAAGTTTCGGATCAACTATCAGCTTGATCAGAAAAGGAAGTCAGATCTTCCTTGATCACTAAATATAAAATGGTATCCCCCTCCTGGCACCGCCATCTCCCTGTTCCTAGCTTGCTTTTCTCTAGAGTGCTCATCCCTGTCTGAGCTTCTAATGATTTATTGTCAGCCCCCACTCCAGGAGCGTGAGTTTTATGATGACTTTTTCTGCACCAATACATCTCCCATGCTGGTAACAGTGCCTCACATGGGGCCGATAAATATTTGCTTAATGAATCAATGCAAAACAGGTTTTGCCTTAGTGTTAGCATATCCTTGATGGTTTATTATGAATAATGAAAAGTCTAGTAAATTGCTGTGAGAAAAGGAAGCAGGACCTCTGGTGGGAAAAGCAGAGAAGAGGAGTCTAAGTCAGGAAACTGAAGGATAGCAACAGATGGAGCAGGCCGATGAGCAAAAAGGGAGATGCTAAAATACTTGTATTCCATTATGAGAAGCTGGGAGTATAACTCTCAGGAACAATGAACAACACTCTGAAGTCTATTCCTTCTGCTATTGATGTATGAAAGCCTAGGAACACACTTTCCAAGAAAATCCTTATAACCCATCACTGTCTAATCAATTGGAGCTCTTGAGTTGAGGGAGGTGATAGGAGCCTGAATGTCCCAGGATTAGAAGCCATCCAATTAGACTGCCAAGTACTCTGGAAGGGCCTGATGGCCACGGCACAGGCACTTCTATCGATGAAGCTCATTATTTCCAGGTGGGTGGGGGAAGGCACTTTTTAAAATCACTGCCTTACTTCTGAGAATCTAGTCACTTATTTCACATCTCTTTTAGTAAAGCACATCAACACACACTGTTTAAGATAAAGTTTTCACAAAGGTACCTCTGACAACTTGGAGGTGATTTTTAGGTCAAATATAATATGGTTAAATATGTCTACTGTTGAAGTCCAATTTATATCCATCAAAAATGGCATCTTTTCAAAAAATACCAGGTGTGCTTTTTATGGGTTTCCTTTTACTAGAAGGCCCTGTTATTTTGGGTGAATTTCATTTTAGAGGTGTTGATTGTTTGCAGATGCTCAGGAAGAGACAACAGAAGAAAGATTTTAGACGTTCTTAAGAAAGTTTTAAAAGTAAGAATAAAAGCCTTAAAACAACATAAAGAGACAGAGTCTAATAAAGTCAAAGTCTGGAGTAGTGCGGCCTTTTAAAAATGGATCATAGGCTGGACGCGGTGGCTCAAGCCTGTAATACCAGCACTTTGGGAGGCCGAGGTGGGCGGATCACGAAATCAGGAGTTCGAGACCAGCCTGGGAAGTAAGGTGAAACCACATCTCTACTAAAAATACAAAAATTAACCAGGCGCGATGGTGCATGCCTGTAATCCCAGCTACTCAGGAGGCTGAGGCAGGAGAATCACTTGAGCTCAGGAGGCGGAGGTTGCAGTGAGCCGAGATTACACCATTGCACTCCAGCCTGAGTGACAGAGTGAGACTCAGTTCCACCCGAAAAAAAAAAAAAAAAAAAAAAAAAGGATCATGGACTCAAAGTTTGAAAGCTTGTTGCTCAATGTCTTCTTTGGCAAATGATCTAATCTCTGTAAGTTTCCATTTCCCCATCTGTGAAAATGAGAAGTGGCTACCCACTTAAGAAAGCATTTGCAAGTAGTGAGTGAGACAGATAGATAAAGTGCAAGGCCACATGAGGACGAGCACTCAGTGGGAGATGGTGCCCATTGCCTGTTCCTGCTGCTACTGCACATCTTCTCCAGTCCTTGCTCTGCCTACTTCAGTTTCACTGAAACTATGGTAACAAGACCCAAGTAGCAAGCATTTAATAGCCAACTACCCAGTGAGAGAATACTTCAGTTCTTTGCTCTCTAGTTTGGTTATTTACTCATAGAAGACACTGGCTGCTACTATTTACAATAGCAAAGACTTGGAACCAACCCAAATGCCAAACAATGATAGACTGGATAAAGAAAATGTGGCATATATACACCCTGGAATACTATGCAGCCATCAAAATGGATTAGTTCATGTCCTTTGCAGGGACATGGATGAAGCTGGAAACCATCATTCTCAGCAAATTACCACAGGAACAGAAACCCAAACACTGCATGTTCTCACTCATAAGTGGGAGTTGAACAATGAGAATACATGGACACAGGGAGGGGTACATCACGCACCGGGGCCTGTCAGGGAGTTGGGGGCTAGGGTAAGGAGAGCATTAGGACAAATGCCTAATGCATGTGGGGCTTAAAACATAAATGATGGGTTGATAGATGCAGCAAACCACCATGGCATGTGTTTACCTATGTAACAAACCTGCACATTCTGCACATGTATCTTAGAACTTAAAGTAAAATAAAAAATAAAAAAGGCTGGGTGCAGTGGCTCACGTCTGTAATCCCAGCACTTTGGGAGGCCAAGGTGGGCAGATCACGAGGTCAGGAGATCAAGACCATCCTGGACAACATGGTGAAACCCTGCCTCTACGAAAAACACAAAAATTAGCTGGGTATGGTAGCCTGTAGTTCCAGCTACTCAGGAGGCTGAGGAAGGAGAATTGCTTGAACCTAGGAGGCGGAGGTTGTAGTGAGCTGAGATCATGCCACTGCGCTCCAGCCTGGCGATGGAGTGAGACTCCTCAAAAAACAAAATAATAAAACTGAAAAGAAGGAAGACACTGGCTGCTTTAAGAATTCAGTGAACCCTTATGATGCTACAAAGAACTTGCTTCAAAGTTTTGTGTTACCAAGTATGCCTTGGTGATCCCAAAGATACAGGTATTTCTCTATAAGGCTGCCCCATCTATAACTCCTCTACAGAAGTAAACAGCTGCAGATAACCTTGCAATTCTGTTTTTCATTTTTCATTTGTTTCTGGTACCTATTACATCCTCTGAACATATACTATCTTTTTCAGTTTAAATAAAACAGGTGGTAAAACTATACCTACATGTAGCTTGAAAGAAAAAAAATGAACCTGAAACCATTTAAAACATTTTTAATTTTATAAAACTTAACACATTAATGATATGTAATTTAACTTAGGCAAAGTGGACCACTGGATACTCATTTTGAATAATCTTTCTCCTCTATTAAAAACATTAATAGGTCAGGCATGATGGCTCACACCTGTAATCCTAGCACTTTGGGAGGCCAAGGCAGGTGGATCACAAGGTCAAGAGTTCGAGACCAGCCTAGCCAATATGGTGAAACCTCATCTCTACTAAAAATACAAAAATTAGCCAGGCGTGGTGATGGGCAGTTGTAGTCCCAGCTACTTGGGAGGCTGAGGCAGGAGAATTGCTTGAACCCAGGAGGCAGAGGTTGCAGTGAACCAAGATCATACCACTGCACTCCGGCCTTGGTGATAGAGTAAGACTCTAGTCTCAAAAAAAAAAAAAAAAAAGAGAGAAAAAAGGGGGAAAAAAAGAAAATTAATAACATGAGAGTATGAAGGATAAATCTTTCTTTTTCCTCCAAAATTACAACTGTGCTGCAATTGAAATATGTTTGAAAATAAAATCAAACAACCCAAGCTTTATTAAGGACAAGTCAGACTTCTCAGAAGATAGATGATTGCATGCAGGTGGAGGGTGGATGACACAAGCCTGACCCAGGGATGACTGGTATTTAGAAACCCTGACTGCAGAGGTCAGAGGCTCAGAAAATGGAACACTTGGCTCTCCGATACCCTCCCTAGTGCTGTCTCATCTCAGTGTCTTTCATTTTCTTGGCAATGTTGGTAGCGTATCACAAAGTCTTTTTAACACTTCTTCATTCCTTAGTATTTCAGTTTCAAGATCATTAATAAAACAGCAGCTTGAGAAGGCAGCACTCCAGGCAATCCACTCTGATAGCAGGTAGGGTGGCCGCATGCTTTTCACAACCATTAGCATAGTTGAAGTTGAATTTCATAAATAGGGTATAAACGTAAAGGAAGGATAGGTAGAAATAAACACTATTTTCTTTCCCCTATTAGATGTTAAAGAAAAAAATAAATGAATAAAGTTTTCAGTTACTTATATTTTCATTAAAGTTTGCTTTCTTGTTATAAAAGCAATTATACTCATATTAGAAACATTGAGAAAATATGGAAAATTATAGATGAAATTAGAACATTTCTTAGTTCCCTAAGTACCTTTTCTTCATATTTTTAATATGTATAATTTTTAACATTTTTTAGCTTTATGCCTCATATATGGTATAATTTTGCATCCTGTTTTTCTTACTTAATGTTACTGTATTTCTCCCTTTATTTTTTGCTCAACCTGACCTACCTGGTATGTGGTATTTCTGTAACACAGAGAGGCTCTCAGTTGATTGAATGAATCATTGAATTTCTTCCCCAAACAGGGAGCTCACTCACAATTAGAGTTTGTTTTTTTATTCATCCTTGAGGTTTTCTAAGCTCACATGAACACTCTCCCGTGAATTGCCTTCAAAAACAGCCCTAGTTGGAGATACCTGATGTCATCAGAGCTCATGTTACATCTGGGATGCCAGCCCCAGATGATGGGTGTGAGTCAACTGTTTCAGCCTCTGCTAAAATTGAAGTATGTTTGGAAATTAAAACAATCAATCCAAACTTTGTCAAAGTTAAAGCATGCCTCCCTGGAAATGAAGCGAAAAGCTCAATGACTTTTCAGTCATTATTGTGCCATTCCTGGTTACAGATGTTTGGTGTCTATTCAAGCCAGTGGAAATGTTTCCCAAACACCATTATGATCTTCCTAATTCTGTAAACCATTGCTTTAATAACATATGGAAAATTCCAAAGCCTTCTAGCTAAAGTAATATTTGACATAAGAGATACATCATTCCATTAGATATTAACCTGATATTTAATCTATTCAGTGCTATATTAGTGTTTTAGATATTAATGTCGTTCTACTTGGTTTCTGAGACACCTTCTTACTTGTTGCTCTTCTTCCTCACAAATACTCCTTCTGAGTCTCCTTTAGTGGTTCCTCCTCATATTCCCAGCCTCTACATTTGGAGTTCCTTGGGGCTCAGACATTAAACCTCTCTTTCATCTTCACACTCTTGGTAAACCCATTTAACCTCTTGATTCTAAGAACCTCCAATAGGTTGACAATTCCATGTGCCTCTAGTCCTGAACTACAGGCTATAGTATCTAGCTGCTGAACTGCAAATCCAATATCATCATCTGAATGTCTAACTGGCCTTTTAAATTCACCTGCTTCAACTGTTGTTGAACCCCTGGTGCCCACATAGCTTGCTCTCTTGCTCTCACTCCCTTCAGGTAAGTATTCTAAACATTGACTTCCTAGAAAGACCTTCCCTCTAAGGAGTAAATCTCTTTCTAACCTCTATACCCCTCTGCCTCTCACCCTGCTCTGTTGTTCTGCATAGCACTTTTTATTATTTGACACATTCTATATCACTTGTTTACTTAATATTTATCTCATTTTCTTCCTAGGCTATGAACTCTTTGGGGTAAGAGATGTTGTCAGTTTTGTTCACTGTTATATCTTAGCACCTAGAACAATGTCAAGCCCCTAGTAGGCAGGCACTCAATAAATACTTTGAATAGATGAATGGATGAATGAATGCATATGATATAGTTCAATAACATATTTATACAGAAATTCCAATTCTGCCCCAGTGAAACCAATGTGACTTAGTTTTATTTTCTCTTTGTCACCTTCAAACAAATCCGTTCTGCCGGGCGTGGTGGCTCACGCCTGTAATCCCAGCACTTTGGGAGGCCGAGGCGGGCGGATCACAAGGTCAGGAGATCGAGACCACGGTGAAACCCCGTCTCTACTAAAAATACAAAAAAAAAATTAGCCGGGCGCGGTTGTGGGCGCCTGTAGTCCCAGCTACTCGGGAGGCTGAGGCAGGAGAATGGCGTGAACCCGGGAGGCGGAGCTTGCAGTGAGCCGAGACCGCGCCACTGCACTCCAGCCTGGGCGACAGAGCGAGACTCCGTCTCAAAAAAAATAAAAATAAAAAAAAATAAAAATAAAATAAAATAAAAAAAAACAAATCCGTTCTTCATGAAACTGTTCAAGGTCAAGCAAAGGTGAAATATTTGTAGGAACTATTTTGCAAACCTGGATTTGTATTTCCTAAATAGGTTTCTGTCCAAGTTCCTTTCAAATCTAGACTTATCCCCATGGTTTAAGAACCAATATGTATCAATGAAAGGTGTCTCAAAGAGACATCTTTGAGAAATATGTAAGATTATTTGTTCCTTTAGGATGGTGGCAAATATAAAAGCAATCCTTTTCAAACAGCCCCACTAATGACTCAGTTCATGAAATTATATAATTCTCTAGTTTACCCAAAATCTAAATTCTAGTGTTGTCAGTTTTTAAATGCCCTTAAGCAGGATAAAAGTCCCTGAAAGAAGAGAAAGAATAATAACAGACAATTTTATTAAGCACTTACTATGTATGAGATACAATTCCAGATAATTTGCACGTAATCTTCACAATATACTACAGCATACTTTACATGAGCATGGAAATTTTGTGTTTATGTTAAAAACTCTGCTCGAGACTCCTTGGAGTCTCATTCATCTAGACTGTCTTCCAAACACGCTGACATCTAAGAATTTTAGGGACAATTTCTAACATTCTACTTGTCAACAACATTTTGAACCATACTTAACAGCAGAATGCCTCCAGTCAACCATTAATTATTCCAAATGCACTAATTTTTAAACCAGCTGTGTGATTCCCTAAGTGCAACATATGAACTCTGAAATTTCTGTGTCTTTTTTTCAACAAATAGGGCATGCTCCAGGGAGAAGACATTTACTATGCAGCACGTTTAGATGAAAACTGACATTTCTTATGGGAGTGCTTTAGCCTGGGCTAGCATGGTGTGAAACGAGACCACGAATTCATAATTTAACAGTTCAGGTTTCAGCAGAGGTGGTGACACGAACATTGAATGTTCACACTCAAGATCATTTGCAGCTCCATAAAGAGATGTCTTAGATGGAAAATAGAATAGTTCAGAAGAAATAAGGACTCAGGAATACTGTTTTGAAGTGGGGAGAGAAAAAATTAGTATTGAATTAAAAAAAAAAAAGAGTTAGTAGCAACTTTAACCAGCCTTATCCTTTAGAATAAACATCTTTTGAGCAGCCAGTGTTTCAAGCACATAATAGCTTTAATTTTGTGCAGATTACATATTTACACTATAATAAAATGGAGAATGGCTCAGGGGGAATACTTACTGCTAGGGACATAATTATTAATCAATATGTCTGTCTAAAGCTGTCAGGATAAGTTACTTGAAGCCATGTAGAAATTCAGATTTGTCTGTTGCCATCCAAACTCTCTTCAAGACTATGTTTTACATTTGAAAGATGAATGAGTATAGCCAAATCCCAGTGTCTTAAAAAGAAATAAAAGGAGAAAAACCAATTCTTTAGATGTTATCACAGAGAAGATACACAAACACACGTTGCTTGAACTCCCACGGTCCATACTGTAGGGTAAGCAGCCTACCTCACAGGTCAACTATATTTTGGAGGTCTAGCTTGATTCATCATCTAAAACCATGTCACCAATAGGCAAATACAGAACACCATTTTCTTATAACCCAGTCCAAACTTTTCTCTGTATAAGACCACCACCAAGGGAGGAGAATTTCTATTACAGCTGAACAGACTGTGGAACTAATTTGGCTTTGCAGATTTACACATGACACCATGGCCTGTAAATTGCCAAGAACTCCCCTCTCCAGCCTCACATCTTTCCTGGGTTTTTAAGGAAAGCCCTCATGGTAGGGCGGAGGGAAGAAGCAAGGGACTTTCTCTATACATTTAGGTAGAAGGAAAGATTTGACCCCTAAATCTCCTTGAATCTCTCAGACTTGAAATCAAGTTCTCTTTAGTTCATCTTCACAGGAACTAGAATTTTTTTTGTCTTGCCCAGGAAGTTGACCCTTTTTACATATGAGATTTGGCAAATTCATTACTAATGTCTTTCAAATATACCTTTTCTCCATGCGCCAGTCCTAATAAGAAGAGACAAACCCCAAAGGAAACTTAAAATATTTAATGACTTTGACTTTCAAACACAACCGAGATTCAATAATAATGTCAAATAATTCAATATACCAAAATACAAAATTAAAGCAACTATTCTTTTATAAAGTGTAGCTGTAGTAAGCTCTCACAGATTTAGGACATTTGTTGTGAGAAGGGAAAAGGGATAGTGTAAAATCTGAGAGTATTTAAGTCATTTCATTATGTTTAAGTAGAGACAACTAATAAATGCAATAATTTTACCTAGTAAAACTTAACAATCATGTGCTTATTTAAAACTACATGAAATACTCAAGAATACATATATTACTCTACACATAGCATATAAAAGGATAAAAAGTACACATTTGGAAGAACTGACCTGAATTGACAAAATATAAATTGGTCAATATAAATTGATCAAAAATGGCCATGAAATTAGTTTTTAATCATCTTTTTTAAAAAATTATTAGCTAAACTAAGAACAAAGAGAGAGCAGGAATCAGGGCCAAAATCAAGTCATAAGAAAAATATGCTTAGGCTCCCACTGATGGACACCTCTCTAGCTGACAAGATGTCACCACCATGAAAATGAAGTCTACGCTGTCTTTGCATCTCTATGCCTCTGGGGCAGGAGCAACCAACTGGCAAAGCCTATTCATAAGAATGCACCTTTAACAAAGGGCATGGGGAGGGAGCCTTGGGCTCCCTTTAAATTCCATAATGAGGCCTTGCACAAAGACTCATAAAAGTGGAAACCCTCAAAATAGGAAGGGGATTAATATATTTAGGCAGACTATATATGGCAAACACTCCCTATATAAAATCAGCTGAAGTGTTTAGTGTGAAATTTCGGATTATTTAAAAGAGAGGTTTCACTATGTTTAAGTAGAGACAAGTCATAAGAAGTGCCCTCTAGCAGAAATTTACCTGAACGTGCTTTAATGAGCATGGAAGATGCACTACTTACACAGAGATCATTCAGTCCAAGTCCTTAGACCTGATCTTGTTTCTAGTCAAAGCATGCCTCCTTTTCCTCTCAATTGTGATATTTGATTTGCAAGGCTAATTATTTCAAGATTTGTACAAAGAAAAACACAAGTAGAATGACATTATTTACTGTGGATTTTAGTGATTTACAACGTGGGTGGTGTGTGTGTGTGTGTGTGTGTGTGTGTGTGTGTGTGGCAGAGAGAGAAAAAGAAGAGAGGATGAGAAAGGTATGGTTTCGGTTTGAGAAAAAATATATATGGTTAATAATTTCTTTATGATTAACACTAACACGTCATACCTATGTCAATGAATGTAATCTAAGGCAACTACCTAACTTTAAATTTTTTTCCACTAGAACATTTTGAGAATTATTAACAATACCAGACACTTTATTCTCTAATTCCTTTCTGGTGACTATAACTTTTGTATCTGGATTCAACCTCACTCACTCACTTGATTTGGTGCAAACATTCATGAAAATTCTTAAGCCGAGGCTCCGCATGCAGTTGAAACTGGAACTATTTGGTGCCTGTAACAGTGATTAGTAGGAGAGGAAATAATGAGAGTGGTCAAAACTGGTAGGTATTTAAATATTGAAAGGCAGCACGTTAACCCTTCAGAAATGGCACTTCTAGATCTGCCATGCGAACCCAGGATATCATGCCCTAAATAACTTGACCCTTAGTCAGGCATGGTGGCTCACGCCTGTAATCCCAGCACTTTGGGAAGCTGAGGTGTGTGGATCACCTGGGGTCAGGGGTTTGAGACCAGCCTGGCCAACATGGTGAAAATCTGTCTCTATTAAAAATACAAAATTAGCTGGACATGGTGGCACAGGCTGCCTGTTAATCTCAGCTACTCGGGTGGTTGAGGCACGAGAATCGCTTGAACCCGGGAGGAGGAGGTTGCAGTGAGCCGAGATTGCACTACTGCACTCCAACCTGGGCAACAGAGCAAGATTCCATCTCAAAACAAAACAAAACAAAACAAAAAACCTGACCCTAAAGTACCCTGACCCTTCCTGTACCCTTGCTCTTAATTAAATGTCTTCTTGTAACTAGAATCTGCTATCACCAATTACCAGTCACCAGGGACTAGCCCACAATAGATACTTCCTCAGAATCAAATATGAGCAACATGCTTGCAGTTAAAACTTGACTCAAAATCTCTCTTCTTCCCATTTCCCCTTCTCTTTTACTCTTCCCACCATAATATTAATTAATTTTATTCTTCCCCTTAACAGGTCTAGGACGTAGTTCTCCAAACCATCTTCTCTCAGGTCCTTGTCTAAAAGAAAATCAGGTGAACTTCACTTCAGCGGACAATATATTGCCTATGAGGCTGTGTTTTATCACAGAGGTATCTTCCTAAATAAGGTAATTTGAGACCTCTGGTCTGATAGGATTTAGCAAGTTGAAAAAGAACATTTGATATTAATGTTCTTTTTGATTGGATAACTTATATTCATTAAAATGTGCTACTGTTTATGCATTTTAAGATGTAGCCTTAATCTTGGAAACACAGAGACATATATTTATGTATATACATGGAGAAACATACAGACACATACGTGTACATATCAATTTATATATTTCTATAACAGCTAGATACACAGAGGAACTATGAAGGTCTAAGCCTCAAAATCAGACAGATCTCAGATATAGACAGTCTGGTCTCTGTAGTATAGATACTATCGTATGAATGTAGCCCTCAAATTTTCAGCATAATGCCTTGTGATCCAAAATGCCTTTGACCCTCTAACTTGACACTACATGGTTCTTATACTGCTTACATTTCTTTACTTACCAAAGATCAAAGCTAACTGTTTTCATCCTGTTATATTCAATTACAGTCAACAGTGATTTATTGAGCACCTATTATATGTCAGGTTTTTTTGGCAAATGACTGACGATAGAAAGATTTAAAAGAAAAACAAAACAAGGTCTCTACCTCCAAGGGCTGACTCTTAGAGAGACAGAGAAAAAATAACAAATGACAGTGTGTGTATCAATATTATAGCAAAATACACCAAAAGGCCCCATGGCACCTTAGAGAGAGACTAATGTTACTTGGAGTGGGGATCAGAACTCGACTACTGAGAAAGATCTTGGCAGCTGTGAAGAAAGGGTGCCTTTCTGAAGTGTTTACACTTCATCCTGCAGATTTTAAGCAGCAGAGTGATGGGTCCAGACTTCCAGTTTAGAAATGTTATTCAGCAAACTGTGTGAAGGATGGATGAAGAGGGGATAAGAGAGAAGACAAGAAAAACAACTAGAAGCTGAGGAGACAGGACAGGCAAAAAGTAGTGGCCAGTTTGTATGGTGAGAGAAGAGAAGAGCTGAGAATGACTCTGAGGTTTCTGAGTTTGCTAAGAGGGGAAGTAAAGAAAAAAGTGAAAAGGGAGATGATCCATTTGGGAACATATCTTGTTTCTTCTCTGGCCTGTGGTGTACACGTATGCAGTGCAATAAGATATGAGGGGACATATCTAAATCAAAAGAAATAGGAGTGAAATGAAGATGGCCAGATGTATAATAGGAATGTTGGTTATAGTGGACAAGTAAGGTTCTACTTTTCCTCTGGTCCTAAGAATGATTACATGAACGTGATTACATTTCTTGGGGCTGAATTATCTCTCTCAAAGTTTGTCTGTCTGCAAGATGTCAAACCAACAACTCTACATGTTCAGCAACTAGGTCAAACATAGGGACAGCTTGTCTTTACATAGCTCTAGTCTAGGCTGAGATATAACCAATTTTCTTTCCATTTACTCTAAATAATAATTATTTATCTCCATTTCAATTCAATTTAACTCAACTGAAGTTTACCGAGTGTCTACTCAGGATCACTTTTTGGAATAAAGGCAAGACAAAGAAAAGTACAAAAAGAGATGGAAATAACAAAATAACACTTATTTTACACCAAGTGCTTTTATGATGGTACTCTATATAATATTTGATTGAACTCATAATCTCTGTCTTCAGTGAGTTTAGGGCTGAGAGACTGAGAAATGGGAAGATCATTTCTATTCTTTATATTTAAAATATTTTAAATAAAAAATTAATGTCCCTCTAAACAAAAAAAAAGGTAACATTTAAATTTACAGCTCTCATTAAAAGCACAATAAACTCGAAAGCACGATCATAGATTGATGTGTATAACTGGAATCATGTCAGTTACACATACAGGACTACTACACTGGTAAAGACTATCAGGTCAACTAGTCTTTACCACAGGTAAGATTCAAAGCAGAAATTCAAGCAAAGATTCACACCTGGACAGCAATCAACAGGACTGATAAATCATTTGAAAGCATCAAGTTGTTCCTTATCTTCTTGAGGGAAACTATTTCGTTCCTAAAATGTCCAGTAGATCCTGACATTAGGTAGCTTCATTGCCTTACCACAAAGACTCTAGAAGGCCCCTCTCCCTCATATTTAATGCCAGTTGTCTGTTGGAAAATTAGCAGTTGTACTCCTAATTCCCTGGCTCATCACCATGCCTTGCATTTGAACTTGGGTCTCACCTGTCTGACCTCTAAGGGACTTCAACTATTCCCAGAACAATGCTGGACACCAACTGAGCTCAGCTCTTGGAAGTAATTGCATGACAACTTATGTCAAGCATGTTGCCCCTGTTTTGCATAAGGAAAGGAAGTCATCAAAGGTCCCACTGATACGTGGAAGATTTGGAGCTTCTGATTACTGTACTGTTATCTAATAACAAGCTCAAGGCTTACTCATAGTTTCATCAGCCAATAAGCAATCCATCCAATACTCATGTAGTTAACTGTAGAAAGTTACTCCACCAAAAGAAACAGAATTGCTATCATCTAGGTGCTGATCAATCTGTATTTATTTTTTCACAAAGAAGCAATCTCTTTATGTATTCTTAGCCAAACTGCTCAGAGTTTTGGTTGGTAAATACTAGGGAAGTGTGTCTAGAATCAATATGCCTGTAAAGGCATGAAATACAATTTAAGGAAGGTCAGTAGGCAGAATGATTCTAAGGGGAAAATTCTTCCTTCAAAAGTGTAACAATGTTTAGTCACATGTTCTCTTGAAATAACAGATTCCATAGCTATTCCTCTAGGAAATGAGTCTATGTAAACGAGAACATTCTCCTTTGTGCTGCTGAAGTCACAGAGTATACCAGATGTTCACAATCCCAAGGCTCAGTTGCATGACATTGGTGAGTATTTCATAAACCCCAATATTGGAAAGATTCAACACCTACTGTGTTTTCTTACCTTGACTCTGGAAAATTTTATATATATATATTTCACTGTACTGCTTTTATTTTTAAAATCTAGCTGCCTTTATTTAAATGCCACAATTCATCTTACAATGGTATTTAAGGGGCTTTTGTGGCACTGTGCCAGATTTATATTATTAGAACCTAGGCATTTGCAAATGAACCTCTTTCAATTAGTGTTTCAGGAAGCAATTAAACTGTCTAAAGTGTATTAATGAATACACTGGAATTGGGAAGCCAATCCTCCTAATATCCCCATTATTAATGCACCATCTGCTTTGCTGCCTTAGGAGCAGGCAGGATCTCTAACCTCAGGTCCACAAAACCCAGTGGTTTATTCAAAAAGGTCACAGAAGCATAAGTTTGTAATCAAACTCAATATTCTATAAAATATGTGAATATTATATGTAGATTAAGGACATATATTTTCCTCAGAGATTTGAACAAATGCAAATGAAGATGAATAAGTGTTCTTTCGTATTTCTTTGCATTCTATCCTATGTGTCAAAGCACTAACAGCTCTGTGAATGTATTCCTGGCTCTGATATCCCTGCTAAAAGCTTGAGTGCTGTATGTACACCCTGTGATATTTGAAGATATCATTAGGATCTCCATTGAGGTTGTCGTTTTCATTAATGAAGGACGTAATTTGCTGCTGTGTTGTAGCTTTTATCACAGGGAGTGGTCCAGGTGCTGCAGCATTTGCCCATGCCTCTTTCCAAGACTATGCTCAGAGTCCATCCACAGGACAGGGTTCTGGAGGAGCCTATGTCTTCCTAAGGTATTTCCTGCTGGCTTTGTGACTAAGAGGAGCCCAGAGGTTGCAGGACACAGACTGGAGTAAGAGAATGGAGGGAAAGGCAGGGAAGACCTCATGTGTGGCACCACCTGCTCCATGCTAGATAGTTATCAAGTCACCAGGCCTCCAATAATGACGCTGGCTTTGGCGATGAGTTGCTGCTGAGACAGTCAGAAGGGAAGGAGAAGACACATCCTTGGCTTTTAAAGAATCGAGAACCTGGTAGAGGATACAGGGCACAGGCCCAAGGATCGGTTATAAGCTGAAATGGGGGTCACTGTGCAGTGGAGCTACCTAGGAGGAGTTTGGGAAGGAGAACTCCAGAGCATCTTGGTGATTTAGGCAAGTAGAGAGAACAGAGATACTTCCTACAGAGCTCTGTACTTCTCCTACCTTCATTTTCATTGAATTTAATTTTCATTGCATTGTTATGAGTTGATTTGTGTCTCCCCAGAATTCATATGTTGAAGCCCTAACCCTCAGTAATTCAGAACATGACTTTATTTAGAAATAGGATCACTGCATATATAATGAGTTAAAAAGGGGTCATTGTGGACTAGGGTGGACCCCTATTCCAATAAAACTAGTGCTTTATGAAAAAGAGAAACTTAGACACAGAAGAAACCCCACAGGGAGAATGTCATGTGAAGGTGAAGGCAGACATGGGGAGATGCAGCTGAAGCCAAGGGGCATCAAAAATGTCCAGCAAACCACTATTAGATAAGAGAGAGACATGGAATAGATTATCCCTTACTGCCGTCGGAGGGAGCATGACCCTGCCCACACTTTGACATTGGACTTTTAGCTCCAGAACTGTGAGACAACGAACTTCTGTTGTTTAAGCCACTGAGTTTGTAGTATTTTGTTTTGGCAGCTGTAGCAAACTAATGTAGGTGGTAACGTAATGAATTGTGAAATATTTGACTTATTTCCTGGGTTATAAGCTATTTGAAAACAAGAACAAGGTTGGTTTTGTTTATATTTTTACTGTGAGTCCCTTGTACAATGCTGGGCTTATAATGGGTGTCTAATAATTCTGGGTTAAAAGATCAAATCAGCATGAGCAAGTCATAGAAAAATTTGGAAAAGTTCAGGGGACAGAAAGTTACGTGGTCGTCATGCTATAGAAGGGAAATTCTGGCAACCACCAGAGTGGGAGTGGAGGGGCCTTAAAAAAACACTGTAGAATCTTGGGTAATCACATTCACTTCATCAGGAGAGGGGGAGGGTGTAGAGAGGTCAATCTGGTCACAGACCCATTGTGACCTCTGCTGAGTCTGTGGACATGCTGGATTTCTCTGCACAGGGAAGGGGCTTCAATGCCTGATACACAGACATAGCAAACATGCACACATGCACACACATATGTGTACACAGACATACATCCACATTTCCACCCCTGCTGATATGGGTGCCTTTGCCATTTCTTCATCCACTGATGGCTTGACTGAAAGTGTAGAGTCACAAGGATTCCCTTCATTGTGAGCAAACTGCTTCATGATATACCTTTTATTTTAGAACTGTACATTTCAAGGTAGAAGGTAAGCTGAAGAGAGGACAAGAACATAAGGTGAGAAAGTGAGAAGGGAGGCCGGGGACAGTGGCTCATGCCTATAATCCCAGCACTTTAGAGGGCCAAGGCAGGTGGATCACCTGAGGTCAGGAGTTTGAGACCAGCCTGGCCAACATGGTGAAACCCCTTCTCTATTAAAAATACAAAAAAAAATTAGCCAGGCATGGTGGTGGGTGCCTGCAATCCCAGCTACTCAGGAGGCTGAGGCAGGAGAATCACTTGAACCTGGGAGGCAGCGGTTGCAATGAGCCAAGATCTTGCCATTGCACTCCAGCCTGGCGATAGAGCGAAACTCCATCTCAAAAAAAAAAAAGTGAGAGGAGAAACGTGTGAAGAAAAACAAACATCTGCTAGTCTGAAATCTTGTTATGTGTTGGGCTCTGTGCTGAGAATGCCAGTGATATAACCTCACCCAGGTGGATATTGTAAACTCTAGTTTACAGAGGAGAGACGGAGGCTCAGAGAGGTAGAATCACTTGCCCAGAGCTGTGGATCTAGCCAACAGGGGAGCTGAGGTTTGACCCACATCTAGCTGCCTCCAAAGCCTGGGTTTCCTCTCTACTTCATCATATTGTCATTGTTTTTCTGGAAACAATATAAAATCAACACTCCCTTCTGGATCCATATATGTTCTCCTTTTATTCTTGTCTGTGTCATACCTGGCCCTTTAAATGAGGGGGGCTACTCATCCTCTGCCTAGCAGGTGGCACATAAAAGCTAGCTTCAGACAGCAATGGTTTGCCAAGCAATGTCCCAGGTTATTTCTGTCTTGTATATTATCTATTAATCTTATTACTCTTCCCTGGTCTCTCTGATTTTTGGCTCATCCTCTCGGCTCTGAACTATTAGAACTGGTTTACTGGCTGTTGGCTCCTTACTCTGCTTCTGGCATTGCTTTTTCTCTAACATTTGTATCTTCTCCAGCCACAGAACAGAGACCCCCCCTTCCTCAAAAATTATTGCAAGAACATACAACAGGAATATAATACAGTCCAGCCTGGAAGTATTAAGGAAAAGAACAGATAAGGTAGGGAGGAGACATCTGCTAAAATAGTGACATATCAAACGCACCCGTGTGGACACATTTCCTAGCTTCACTTTTATGTATGGTGCCTGTCATATGCCTAAGCCTGGAATATGTAGCGTTTCCACGTTAGTGTGGCAAGCATTTATTTTCAGTACTTACTCCATGCATTCACTGAACATAAACTAGCAATGAATAAGAATTCAAAGACCTTAATCTTGAGATTGTAGATGGCCTGCTCTTGCAGGCTTTACAATTGATTTGGGAGATACCACACTTATTTATGAGCAAATAATTCACTTCCTGAGATATCAGATAATTCATTAATTCTACAGTATTTTGTCTTGTCAGTAGTAGGTTTACAGCAGTTTTGCAAAACATGGTTTATATTCTTTTCTTTTAAATAGGACTGGTTCAGGGAGAAGGCAGAGATAGAGTAGGTAAAAATGGTTTCACTTCTTCACCTTCAGTGAAACCAGTTCCCCAGATGCCAGGTCAGAAATTCTCACTGGAATATCTGACGAACATAGGATAACTATTCAGTCATTGTCTCTGGAAGGCCTTGGGAAAAGTACACAATTACTCTGGGGTTATATCCTAATAGCTTCTCATTAATAGATTTGAAGGGATTAGTGTTTCTGGTACTTTGGCTGGCAACTTGGATCCCTTCTTTTCCCAATTCGGTACTATTCTCAGTGATCTTCTATCCTTTAAATAATGCTCGAAATTTCACTTCTTTCTACGTTCTGGGAAACCCTCGGCCTTGCAAGCTGGGGCTGTTGGTCACCCTACCTTCTTGCTCCTCCTGACCAGCATACAACTTCCAGGAAATGCCCTTTTTAAGGTCCGTTTTTATCTCCCGAAATACACTTGGCTTCACACTCGTTGACCTGTTTCATGAGGGCTAAAGAGGAGCGTGGCTGTTTGTGGATGCTTTTAAACTGTTTCAGATCCCAAGGCCACCTGTTATTTGCTTATTTTGGCCAGCTTTCATCTCATGTGCTCTGTACGATGCCCCATTCCAGAGGCAGGAGCTTGTATGAGGTGGAGCTTGTACTGAACAAGGCTTATTTCACAGCTACTGATTAGAAAAATGGAAAATCAGTAACGTTTACTAATTCTCAGACATTTAATTAATCTGGCATCAATCAATCAACAAACAAGGATCTACGGAGGTCTCCTTTGGTTGGTTTTTATAAGCAGGAGTTCAGGGTGGAGGTTTGAGGGGAAAACAATGGTTTCTACTACAGCTTTGGCACTTCCTACTAGTGTGAGTTGGATATTTATTCAATCCTGCTGAGTGTAAATTTCTGTATCTCTAAAATGGAAGTAATCATATCTACATTATAGGAAAGCCAAGAAAATTAAACAAAGACTGGTACAAATGACTAGCATCATGTCTTGTAAATATTAACTAAACTTAATGAATGAACCCAGGTTTGTGCTTTGTATAATGAAGGGCACAAAGGAAGGATGAAATATGGTTCTGCAAGGTCTCATTAGACCTGCAAGCATTTCACCTTTTTTTCTAGGCATTTTTACCCACATCCAGAGCTTTAATTGCCATCTGCACATGCAAGCTTCCCACATTGATGGCTCTATCCCAGACCTCTCTTTGGAGCTTCTGATCCTTACATTGAGGTTTGCTTGGATGACTGAAAAATGAACTAAATCTGCAGCATGCAGAGAAGTCTCATGATCTCCCCCCTCCAATATAGTTCTCATTCAGTCTCTGTGCTGACATCATCTTCCAGCCAGTTCTGAATACCAGAAACTGGCAGAATCTTTGTCATTGTCCCTTCTTTAACCCCTACGACCATGTGATCATTGAGTCCTAGTCATCTCATCTTCTAAATCATTCAACACATTCCATCTCTTCCACTAGTTCCCTGGCCTAAGCTGCCAATATCTCTTTCCTAGATAACTTACTAAATAGTGTTCCCCAACTTTTTCCAAAATTCTTGCTCTTGTTTAATCTTTTCTCAGACAGTTCCAGTGTAAAACTTACAAAACAAAAGAAGGCTATGTCCCTGCCATGCTACAAAGCCCTAAACAGTGTCCTATTGATCATAGAATAAAAACCAAAGACCAGCATTTTTCATAAGGTCTTGTAGACACTACTTACCTGGACTCTACCACCCTCTGGAGCCCTGTCTCACAGCACATACACTTCTCTCCGAATCACATGGACCTTCCTCCTTCCTCCATAAAGCTTTGTGTAGTGCTGCTCCCCATGGCAGAATTACTCTTTTTCCTTATCCTCTTCCTAAACAACTTCTGTTTATCCTTTCAGTTTCAATTCAAAAATTACACTGTTGGCAGAAAAATCATAAAGTTTTCAAAGCACCCTATATTTATGATTTGTGAAGCATTTAAAATAGTTATTCATTTTATATTATTTGCAATTACTTAATGCCTGTGTCCTTCACCAGACTGTAAGTTTTATGCGGGGTGGTCCATATCTATTTTTGCTCACCATTGTGCCATGTATCCTATTACAATCCTTGGAATATAGTAAGTACTCAATAAAAATTATTGATGGATGAGAGAATGAGTGAATGAATGAATGAACAGTAAACGTTACAAACCCTATCCTCACTAAGTGTCAAAATGTCTGACAAACAAGAGTAATGACAAGGAAGCTATGGAGGGTGAAGAAGTATTCCTTAATGACCAGAGATGGAATGATCAAGACAATGGGGCTGGGAGTAGCATTTAGATAGCTAAGGAGGCAGAGAGAGGGGCTATGCTTTTCAGGTATTGACACCAACAGGTAAGAAGTCTTGGAAGCTTGAATAACATTTCCTATATGGAAACAGTGAAAAGATTCACAGCCTATCATAAGACAATGAAATTAAAGTCCAGTATGTGTAGCTGGCCAGTATGGAACCAGAGAACAGGCAGGGTGCCCATTTCAAAGTCTAAAGGGATGCCCATCATTTGTCTTTATTTTGAACTATGATTGGTGTTTCAAATCGTTGGTTTAAATTAAAGCAAAAACTGAAAGTCACCTGGATGGACAGTGATGAGCAAAACTTCTTTTGCAGGAGAGGGACTGTCATCTGTTTGTTTCGGTTGATACAGGCTTTTGTTTCACTCTATGGAGACAAATGACTCTATGTCTCTCTGCCAGTCACATCATTAACTGTACTGGCATTTTATTTCTAAGTCAGGGGATAATCTGAGGCCAAGCAAAAAGGAAGCATTGAGAGGAGGCCTTGCTACAGGCTGCTGACTACCTGACATTTCAAAATGAAGAATCATTGCCTCAAAAATATTCTGAGCACTTCTTCTATGCCCTAATCAGGGAACTGTTAGAGTAAAACTCAAAGGTAAGTGTGTTCAATCTGCTAGCTTGCCACAGGAATGAGGAACTGTATTTCAAGTACTAAAATAATTAAAGCCCATTTCTATCTTGGTCACTGACAACATCAAAACAACATCTTGTGCCGCTTTCCAAATGAACTGCGGGGAGTAAATTTTATGACATGAAGAGTGTAAGTATGAATTGGGGAAGAGAAAAAAGTTATGGCTAAAAATAATAAGACATCAAGGGCAAGATGCAGGTGTTTTAGCAGGTGTTTAGGGGACATGGCCCAGAGCCCAGGTTGCCTAGCTAGACAAAGATTCAGTCAAAAAAGGAGGGTGAAAAGAAGGACTGTCAGCTACAGTGAGAAGAGTGGTTGGAAGCACAACATATATCAATAGATCAAAGGTGGATTAAGGGACTGGCTGATGGCACTAATGACATTTGAAGTTCTTTGTGTAAATAAAATCCCCATAAGCTTGGTGCCTTGGTTCCTAGAAGAAAGTATGAGTTCAGTTGACAGGATTGCTTGGGTTGTGAGTGTTATTGTAAACACCCATGCCTTTGTCCCAGAGTATGACAAGATTTAATATCTTTATTGCCTATTCAATATCTTTATTGATGGCTGAGATGAAGAAATCGACAATGTGCTCATCAAATTTGCAGCCTATACTAAGTTAGGCAGATTTGCTAATAGACAGCAAATAAGACAAGAATAAACACAAGACAGGAATATAATTCTCACTGACCTTGGCAAAATGAAGTGACTCTGCAGTGGGTCGCTTTGGCATAAGGAAAGATAAACAAGGGTTCCGAGCTCTTCACAAGCTAAATACAAACATCCTGGCATGTAAGTCAAACTCTTTTCACCCTCTCTCTTTTCCAGACCCTCACTAAAGTTCTGGATTATTTTTTAGACACCAAACTCTAAAAAGAATAAGATTAACAAGAAAGGGTTCAGAAAAGCACAATGTACACACAGTCAGTGGGAAGATGATGCATCACATCTTAGCATACAGGAAGTGCTTAGTAATTGTTCATTCAATAGAGAAAGAAGGAAGAAATGAAGGCAAGAAGGAAAGAGGGAAAGAGGGGGGAAAAGTAAGAAAAGGAAAGGAAGGGTAGGATGAGAGAGAACAAATGAGACTATTATGGGTAAAATCATTGTGACCTTTAAGGAACGAATCATTACTTGGAGAAGGAAAAAACAGATATTCATCAAATGGAAAAAGAGATTGAACAAAATGATTTCCCTGTGCTGCTCTAGGCCTTGACATTTTACAATTTCTTTGACACCATAACTGGAATTTTCTGCCGTTCAGAATAAATGAGAATCATATGCAGGACATGTGCCTCTGGTTACAGAGAAGAACTGAGATCAGGCTTCATCTTCCTGTACCTCCCATGTGTGCCTCAATTCTTTATTAGGCTCTTCAACCTTTCTTCCTGGACTTCATGCTGTGCCCACATTTTCTCGAGATCCTGAAGGTAATGCCATTTTTACTTTTTTTTTTTTTTTTTTTTTTTTTTGAGACGGAGTCTCGCTCTGTCACCCAGGCTGGAGTGCAGTGGCTGGATCTCAGCTCACTGCAAGCTCCGCCTCCCGGGTTCACGCCATTCTCCGGCCTCAGCCTCCCGAGTAGCTGGGACTACAGGCGCCCGCCACCTCGCCCGGCTAGTTTTTTTTGTATTTCTTAATAGAGACGGGGTTTCACCGTGTTAGCCAGGATGGTCTCGATCTCCTGACCTCGTGATCCGCCCGTCTCGGCCTCCCAAAGTGCTGGGATTACAGGCTTGAGCCACTGCGCCCGGCTGCCATTTTTACTTTAAAGTTAAGAAAACCACAAGTAAGTCTTCAAATGGTTCATCTCAGATCTAACCCAGAATTGAAGCTAAGTTGAAGACAGGCTTCCATGTCCCATCTAGAGCAGTGGTTCTCAAACTAGGCTGCATGTGATACTCACTTGCAAAGGTTGGAAACCTGTCCAAGACCAAGCCAGGCCCCGGATGATGCAATTAGACTCAGAGAGTAGTTGTCAGGCATTAGGCTTCTCCTAAAGCTTTCTAGAGAATTCCAAGGTGCAGCCAACTTCGCGACACACTCCCTTAGAGGGTATTTGGTTATTTTTCTTTACCTTAAGACAATCCCCAGAAGAATCCAAAACAGCCTCCCGTGGACGCTGATGTATTTTCCTTACTTCATTAAGGAACTGGGCCAGGCTCTTCTAGTTGGATGGGACCACATCAGTGTTTCTCATATTTTAATGTATGTACAAATCACCTGAGGGTCTTGTTAAAATTCAGGTTCTAATTTAGGAGGCCTGAGGCCGGCTGGAGAGTCTGCATTTCTAACAAGCTCCCACTGATGCCAATGCCCCTGGTCTGTGGACACATGAATAGCTGGAGCTATCTATAACGTTAAACTTACACGAACTCATCAACATAGCCTTCCATCAACTTCAACACTTGGCAACATGCTTGATTCTAAATTAATGGAGGCTGATGTCTCGCTCTCCTCCTTCTCTCAGAATAAGGATGCATTTCTCAACCCAAAGCCAGCACAATCAGGTGCCTTAGTAACTCCTAAGACTATCTAGAAAAGTGCTTCTCAACTGTAATGTGCAAGTTAAATCACCTGAGGATCTCTTTAAAATGCAGATTCTAATTCAGCAGACCTGAGATGGGGCATGAAAGTCTACGTTTTTTAACAAGTTCCCAGGGGATACAAATGCTATTGGGTCTAAGAACCACAGTTTGAGTGAAAACAGGATCTAGGACTTTTATTGACTTCAAACATTGTGGGACCTGAACTTAGGGGTCCCCAACTCAAGAACTTTCTTTGTTCATTTCAGCTTGGTTCGATCCTAAAACTCTGACCCTTGATATCTTTTAGGAAACAACTCCCAGGCACATAATCACCTCTGACCACAATTTTCCTGCATTGCTAGAAGCTAGCTTTTATATAGACTGGAAATTACATAAGAAAAAAGGCAATCAGACCATACTGAGTCATGAAAATACTCAATTTTAAAGAAGTTACTGTATCTATGTTTGGAAATCAGCCTTATTTAGGATCTTCAGAACAAAATCCTGTAGAAAGTGTGCTCCCCCAGACCATGATTATAGAGCTCTAGCATGGACTAAGGCTTCCTTAATCTCAGAGAGCCAGGGGGAATCAAATATCAGGAAAGTACTGGCAAGATTGCAAGGATACACATTAATTGTTTGATGCAACTATTTGGCATTACCATCATTATTTTCATTGCCGTAAGTCTCTCTTTTTAAGGAGAAGAGAACTTAGCACTTCTAGAAATATTGGTTCTTTCCTCTCAAGACATTTAAAGACCAATTGGAAGTGCTCAAAAAGAAACAAGCACAAGCACATTGGACCACATGCTTTAAGACTTGATTTCCAGCCCTAAGTCACCACTGACTGGTGCTGACAAGTTCATAAACATGGGATAGTCTCAAATCTCCTTGAAACTATGTTATCTCCTCTGCAAAGTGGGAATATTGATCATGTTTTTAATGAAGGTCAAATAGGACAATGGATACAAAAGTTCTTAGAAAAGCAAAAGTACTATGCACATGTGAAAACATCCTAAGGTTTGCACAGGAAAGGCCACCAAACTTGGAATCTTCTATTCAGTTTAACCAACATTCATTGAATACCCACTGTGAACCAGAAAACATCACACACAGGGATGACTTTTCCAGCTTATCTGTAAATACTGTCATATCTATATAGCTTTAGTTCTTAGGACACATCAGTCTAAAGTTACGTGGAAAAGATTCACTGCTTGGTAGCATCCCCATCACTGCCTTTGCCTTTGTGCCATAGAGAGGGACCTACTCTATGTAGTTTATGGCTGTGTGGTATGAGACTATTGGATAAAGAGGTGAGGAAGAAAGTTGGGTTTCCCTTTTGGGCCAAGCCAAGTTAGAGTCTTTAAGCCATGAAAGGTTATCACCGTGTACATAGTATGGGCTTTGTCATCAGACTAACATGGGTCCAAACTTCACCTTTGCTTTTGTTTAGTTACTGTGTTACTGGAATGCCACTTACACTGTTTAAGCTTTAGTTTCCTTATCTGTAACATAGGAATATTTCTATTTTCTATCATTAAAAAAAAAAAAAAATCTTATCCTAAGACAATGTCCAAGGAGTATACAGAACAGACTGGAATCACAGTTTTCCATGTTCTTTCCTGAAATTTCTGCTGGAACTACACTGGATTCAAGAAAGCATGGTTTCTTTTTTTTTTTTTTTTTTTTTTTTTTGCGACAGTCTTGCTCTGTCACCCAGGCAAGAGTGCAGTGGGGTGATCTAGGCCCACTGCAACCTCCGCCTTCTGAGTTCAAGCAATTCTCCTGCCTCAGCCTCCTGAGTAGCTAGGATTACAGGTGTGTACCACCATGCCCAGCTAATTTTTGTATTTTTAGTAGAGATGGGGTTCCACCATGTTGGTCAGGCTGGTCTCAAACTCCTGACCTCAAGTGATCCACCCACCTCAGCCTCCCAAAGTGCTGGGATGATAGGTGTGAGTCATGGTGTCCAGCCCAGGAAAATATGGTTTCTGTTGTAAGCCATGTCCTAGCCCAGTGAGAGAGCCAAAATTCTTTTTTAATACCATACTATGTAATTTGAAGAGAATTTATAAAATTAATAGTATTTTTCCAAGAATCTCAAAACGTGAGAGAGAGAGAAGAACACAAGTACAACTTCACAAAGCATACCCCATGATAATCTAACTATAGGATGCAGCTTGCCCCTTAAGACTCCCATAACCTGGGCCCCATCCTACCTGTGGGCAGAGATCCACAATCACACAGCTATGTTCCCATTTTCAAAGTCTAAATCAAAGAGAATAAAGCTTTGAGACAGTCTACAAGTCTTCTCAATCTCTATGGGATCTACCTTTCAAATTCTGGTTTTCCCGCAAAAACCAATGTCTTCCACAGTTAAGGTCCAATTCCTTCAGGAGACACAACAACAAGCCTTAGAGTAATTGATACGATTTGGCTGTGTCCCCACCCAAATCTCATCTTGAATTGTAGCTCCCGTAATTCTGACATGTGGGAGGGACCAGTTGGGAGCTAATCAAATCATGGGGGCTGTTTCCCCCATACTGTTCTCATGGTAGTAAATAAGTCTCATGGGATCTGATGGTTTTATAAGGGGCTTGCCCTTTTGCTTGACTCATTCTTTCTTGCCTGCCACCAAGTAAGACGTGACTTTGCTCCTCCTTTGCTTTCTGCCATAATTGTGAGGCCTCATCAGCCATGTGGAACTATGAGTCCATGAAACCTCTTTTCCTTTATAAATTACCCAGTCTCGGGCATGTCTTTACTGGCAGTGTGAGAACAGACTAATACAGTCATATAACCTAAATTTCAAAGAAGCTCCCATTCATAGTATCAAGGGATTGTTTAATTACCGTCACATAATTATACTCAATAAATAGTAGTTAATGTACCTGCTCTTGTTGTTATTACATTATATGAGTTATATATTTTAAGTACCAGGTTAAGTATTTGTGGAGAGAATATAAATGGTGACAGATGAGCCAAACTGAGTTGCCTGTGACCTTGGCATCCCTCAGTATCCCTCCTTGGTCATGAGAAGGCTTCTTGACGACACTTACCCAAAACCAATAAAGAACAGATACCCACAATACTATCAGCAAGATTTATTTGTCATTCAGCACAACTTAAGATGTATGTAGTATAAGAGATTTAGAATCCAAGAGTTGGTCAGAAAGCACTCACACAAAAGGTGCTATGCTGGGCTGCAGATGGTACTTGCTGGCCCTAGTGGCTGTATTTCTCATGTACCAGAGAATACTACACTATTTGTGATGACTCCATTCAGAAGAGGATTATTAATCACACAGTTTAGGGAGCCTCTGCAACATGTAATGGGTTTAATAACAGATTTGTGGTGACAACCCTAAACTAAAGCAGAAAATATCAAAGTTGGGTCAATAGTATAGATTTATCCCTTTCTAACATTGTCTTAATGATCACAAAGAGGACTGTTCTATTTTGGTACCTTTTTGTTACATTCCAGTTGCTGTTTCATGTTGACCTCAAAACTATTTATTTAATAGGAACAGCCCTAGAAGTGTCACTAATAAGTGCAAGAGATGATGTTCTCACAGGCTATTTGCAAAGGAGATGTGGTGGGGTGGGGGGCAGGTGAGTAGAGAAGTGAAAGTCATCTTTCTCAGGAAAACAATTCATTGATACTGGCCTAAGTCAAATCAACATAATTATGCCTCACAATGTTCTCAGAAATGCTTTGTAGCCATTCAGGAAAGAGAACAAATGCCCCTTTGTTCCAATCTTGAAATGCAAGCTGTGTGCTTAGGCTCCATGGTACACTATGTAGAATAAACACAGGAGGCCTCAGTGGGGTTTTCCACTTAAAAACTGATATATGGAAGATTCCTGGTCAAAAACCTGGGGCATTGTTTCAGGTCAAGTATCATGTAGAAATCACCTACTATCTGTTTGGACAACTGTAGCCAGTAAGCCCGGAGGAATTCTCAATCTGTCTCATCTTTTCCAAAGCTGCTACCGCAAACCTTACTGCAGAACACTGTTTTGAGACGACTGGGAAAACAGAGGGCCACTACCATATTGTCTACCACACGCTTAATTATGAAGCTCTCATTTTTTTTTTCTGCAATCAGGAAAAGCAAAACATCATTTACAAGAAGAACTACCGCAAAAGGTCAGTCATGAGAAGTGACTGATGCGTTTCCATAAGGAGAAGCCTCTCATTCCAAGCCTGGCAGTTGATAAACACACTTATCTCCCTCCCCATGGTGGAAACGTACATCTTTCTGGAGTCAGTGGAGTGGCACAAGGCTGGAGCGGAGCTCCCCCGAGGCTGCGGGGAAGGCCAGCAGCACAGTATTGTGGCAGCTGCTGAGCAGATGCCAAGCCTCCAGGCAGGGCCACAGCCATCACAGGCCCATTAGGACACTCATCACTCGCTGTCAGGGGGTGAAGCCTCCAGACGGGCTGACGTTCTTATCCCCACACACACACTTGGCTCTGCCAGAGCCTAGGGACCCCCAGGCAGGAGGTGGCAAGCCGGCAGAGCAGTGAAATCACCAGGAACACTCAGGCCATTTTTCATACCCAAGGGGTATCTGTGCACTGTAGGTCTGGTTACAGAAAACAGAAGGCTGTTTTTCCCCTGCACTTCTGATTTCAGTGAAACACTGATGACAGCTCTCATCTACAAATTTCTTGGCAAAATCAGGGCCAGTTAACACTGTGTAAGGGAGAAACCACCAAGCACCACTCTCTCTCCTCTGAGTCTGGGTTCTTGGGGCTTAGAAAACCAAAGCAGCCACTCTAGGCCACACAGGAGGAGGAAGGAGTAACATACTAGGTTATGTCCCTCCTGTACTTTAAATTCTTTAGCAACTTCAGTTTTCCGGGAATCCAAACGTATGCTGGCTCTCAGGCTTGAGATTCCCAGCCCAACCAAACACAACAATTCTGCAAAAGTTAAAATGGTAACAAGCTAATCTGCAAACTGCTAAAAATCTATACTAAGATCCTACATTCAGAAGGAAACAGGAGGGTAGAGGGAGAAGGACTATTCCAAAATCCAGTCCAGAGTTCCACACTCTGAAATTTAACATGACAGTTTAGTTGAGGGAAAAGTTTAGCCTGACAACCTCCATTGGCTCTCATAGACATTATATTTCCCATGATCTAAATAATTCAACAAACATTGATTCGGCACATACTATATACATCATAATCAAATCTGAATAAAATAAAGATTCTTCTTCCACCAGTTAGAATTATCAGTTGCAAACAACAAAAATGAACCGAAAAGTTGTTTATTAGAAGAGTGCTAGATCGTTTGAAATTACAACATGAAAGCCAAGAGCCAGCCTCAGAAAATAGGCACCAGGTCCAGGGATGTCCCCTGGATGAGACATTGGATGTCACCATTGGTGATGAAAGGCCACTGCTGAACCAGAGCCACGATCCCCACAAGGTGAGCCAGAGCCATGATCTCCACAAGGCTCCTGCCATCACCATGGCTGAAATCAGTTTTCCACAACCCTTAGTAATGGGTGTCAGGGCTTCAATTTAAGGTACTAAATAGCACCACACTATCAGCTAATTAATGTGCCTATGCCCTACTGTTGGGCTGGGAGAGGATGATTTTCCAGACTTTTGTCCTCCACTGTCGGAAGCAGGGCCTCTCACTATAACTTACATGACAATAAATTCCACCAGAGGAAGGGTATTAAGATGTTAGACAATCAAGAAAAAAAAAGAGAGAGAAATGTCTACCAGATCCTCAATATGGAGGGAGAGTTGGGAATGGAAGCCTGATCATGCATAGATAGAAATAATTTTGACACCACTGAATTAAGAGAGATGCTATGGGTAAGACACCCATGGGGATCTTGGCACCTAAAGAAATGAAGCACTACTCTGGCTGAAAGCTAAGGAAAATTTCATACTGAAATAATTTTTACCCGAACTTTGAATGACAGATGGGATTTCAAAAGGTCTAAAAGGATATTCCAAGGAAGAAATGTCCCCTGTAATGTGGAAAGAGCTTCCCAAGTATAAAGTTAAACTTTGTTGGGTGGAGAGGATTGGACGAAGGAACAGATGGTTTATACATAGCTTGAGAGCTTCTGCTGCCAGCTTAACTTTTCAATAAATTAAAGGTCTTTCCAAAACAAAACAAATTTACATGACACTCGGGGAAAGCGATATTTATCATCACATTTTTAAGTATCCTCCAGTGGGAAAGATAGAACAGGAAAAGATCCACCTCATCAGGTTTATCTTAACTTCATTAATATTATGAATAAGAAACTAACCCAGGGTTATCCCTAGCCTCTTTGATTTTGCAACATGCTGACCACTTGCTTTGTCACCGAGGGAGGTACAGATCATAAACCCAGATGGAATCAAACAGCAAGATCTTAACTCCTGGCTGAGTTTGGCTTTTAGGATCTCGAACGGTGAAGAAACTCATACATTCAACTAAGTTGAAGTAATTAATCAATTTCACCAGGACTGAGGGAAAATCTATTATAGAACTTTTCTGTGACAGAAGGAAACACTTCCCGTAATGTGCCAAAATATTTAATATTACCACCAACACTAGGATCTACTTGATTTTGGTCTATACCCACAGTTAGAGTTTTACCTAGGAAAAAAATTAGCAAAAATGAATATTTAAGACTATTCTTCTTACATGGAAATGTAGAAATGACAATGTCCTTGTCTAAAAGATGGTGAAAGTGACAAGGAGTCTGGAACATTAGGTCCACGAGAAGAAAGATCTAAAATATAAGGACCAGATGACTCAAGAGGATGTAGGAATTATTTTCAAATATATAATGGGTTGTAAGGTAAATTGGCAAAATTTAAAGTGATCCAGTAATGGATTCAGCTACAAACAGGAGTGAAACCACTGGAATTATTCAAGCAGACGTCAGAGAACGACCTGTTGTTGTGGTAATGACTGCTGAAGTCCTTCAAATCTGTAAGATTAAATGACCACATGGAATCACTGCATGTTGATTCATCTAAATCTCCTTGAAGTCAGTATAAGAATATTCATATAAATAATTTTTTAAAAAATAAATATTGTTGACTAAATGAATGGATGATTCCTACACAAAGATTAGATTGAAAGAGAGCAACATCTTGGGTTTAACACTGAGTAAGTGATTACTGCCAAAGTCTTCACAAGAACCCAAAAGGTTCTACACTATCAGAATCATCTAATTACTCCCCGATGTCAGAATAAAGCCATTTCTGTAAATAATTTCTGAAAAATAAAGTACTTTTTCAGGGAATAATTTCTTCATGAAGATCAGATAAAAATAAAAGATTTTGGGTTCCCTTGCCAAACCTGAGTGACGTTAACCGTCCCCACCCTCTTTTCTCTGGCCCCTCCTCTACCACTTCCCCTCAGTCTCTGCTATGGTCACACTGGCCCCTTCTGACACACCAGTCATGATCTTGCGTCAAAGGTTGTCCCCTGGATGTTCCTTTTGACTAGAATATTCTTCCCCTGAGAAGAATCCCTTTTCTCTTTCAAGGTGTACCCAAATCTCACCTTCTTGGAAAGGCTTTCTCTGACCACCCTATTTAATGTGATTCCCCATCTCCCTAAGACAACACATATAACACACACACACACTACATGCATTAGGTGTGCACACATGGACACAGACACATATAGAGCAAGGCGAAGCTCCTTTCCCTTGCCTTTATATTTACATACCTCTTATTGCCTTCTAAAATTCCTGCTCACTAATTACATTTACTGTCTCTCTCCCCATTTTAGAATATAAGCTCCAAAGAATTAGGAGTTTGTGTACTTTATACATTGAAGTGATCTCAACACCTAATAGAGTGCCTTGAATACGGTAAACCGCAATAAATACTCATTTAATGAAGAGTACAGACTTGACCATAATATCACTAAGTTAGGATTCAATAGCAGCAAGATAACTATAAAATATATTTGTGACAACTCATGCACCAAAAACATTATAATGAAAATTAGAAATTAGAAGTTTAAAGAAAGAAAGAAACGACTTATTAAACAGGAGAGAAAAAGCCAGCACAGTGCTTATGAGGAAACATATACTCTGACATTAGAAAAAAAGAAAGGGTGAAAACTAATAGTCTAAATCATCCACCTTAAGAAATAAAATCAACATAATAAAATAAACTCAATGTAACAGAACAAAACTAATAGAAATAAAATTAATAAAAATAGAATATGAATATAAAGAAAGTTGCAACAATGTCAGAATTGGTTCTTTGAAAACACTTTAAAAAAGAAAAATAAATAAAACTTTGTTAAATGTGATAAAGAAAGGGATAATATACTAATAAACAATATTCAATGGAGAACACAGAATTCAATATGAAAGAGATTTTTATGTCATAAGGAAGTACTAGTAACAGCTTTATTCCAAAAGTGAAAATTAGACAATATATTTCTTTGAAAAATATAACTTACCAGTAAAAATATTAAACTCAAGTAGACAATGACTTTTCATTGAGTTTAATTGAGGTAAAATTTACATACAATAAAATTCACTTATTCTATGTTTACAGTTTGATGAATTCTGGCATCTGTATAAATTCATACAACCACCACCACAATCAAGATGTAGAAAATTTCTACCATCCAAAAAAATCTTCTTATTCCTTTGCAGTAAATTCCCATCTCCAAATACAAATACCAACTCTAGAAAACCAATGATCTGCTCTCTGTCACTATAGTTTTGTTTTGTTTTGTTTTGTTTATTTTAATACTTTAAGTTCTAGGGTACATGTGGATAACGTGCAGGTTTGTTACATATGTATACTTGTGCCATGTTGGCGTGCTGCACCCATCAACTCATCAGCACCCATCAACTCGTCATTTACATCAGGTATAACTCCCAATGCAATCCCTCCCCCCTCCCCTCCCCATGATAGGCCCCGGTGTGTGATGTTCCCCTTCCCAGTCCAAGTGATCTCATTGTTCAGTTCCCACCTATGAGTGAGAACATGCGGTGTTTGGTTTTCTGTTCTTGTGATAGTTTGCTGAGAATGATGGTTTCCAGCTGCATCCATGTCCCTACAAAGGACACAAACTCATCCTTTTTTATGGCTGCATAGTATTCCATGGTGTATATGTGCCACATTTTCTTAATCCAGTCTGTCACTGATGGACATTTGGGTTGATTCCAAGTCTTTGCTATTGTGAATAGTGCCGCAATAAACATATAGTTTTGGTTTTTTAAAAATGTCATGTAAATGGAATTACACAGCATGTAGAACTTTGTCATATGCTTTCACTGCACAAAATATTTTTGGAATTCATCTGTGTTACTGTGTGGAACAGTTTATGACTGAGTATTATTGCTATAGTAGGAATGTATTACAATTAATTCATATATTCATCACTTAAAGAATACTTAGGCAGTTTCCAGGTGGTGGCTATGATGGAAAATGGTGTGATGAACATTCAAACATATACAAGTATTTATGTGGACATATGTTTTTGTTATGTCTATGGTAAGTGTAACTTTACAAGAAACTGGCAAGTTGATTTTTAGAAGAACTGTACCATTCTGCATTCCCATCAGGAGTACATGAGAGTTCCAGTTGCTCCACATTCATATCACCACCTGATATTGTCAGTTGTTTACATTTTAACAATTCTAATAGGCATATGCTGGCATCTTATCATGTTTTTTAATTTTCCATTTTTTATTTATTTTCTAGTTTACATGTAATTTCACTGGTTGGTGTATAGTTCTATGACTTTTGACAAATTGACTTATGCTACCACCACTATGATCAAATACAGAACGCTTTGGCAGTTTGGGAGTTCCCAAGATCACCCTCACTTTGGGCACCAACTGCAAGTTCAGATACCAACTGTAACTTTGGGGATACCCAATCTAATAATCACCCTCATTTCTTTTATTTTTTTCTTAATTTTTGTGGGTACAAAATAAGTGTATATATTTATGGGTTACATGAGTTGTTTTAATACAGGCATGCAATGCATAATCACATCAGGATAAATGGGGTATCCATCACCTCATGCCTTTATCCTTTCTGTTGTAAACAATTAAATTGTACTTTTTATTTTTAAATATACAATTATTTCTGATTATGGAAACCCTGTTGTGCTAGCAAATACTAGATCGCATTCATTCTTTCTGTTTTTGTGTCCATTAACCATCTCTATGTCCCCCTCAGGCCCAATCCTTCCCCGCCTCTAGTAACCATCCTTCTCCTCTCTATCTCCATGAATTCAATTATCTTAATTTTTAGCTCCCACAAATAAGTGAGAACATGCAAAGATTGTCTTTCTGTGTCAGGTTTATTTCACTTAACATAATGACCTCCAATTCCATCCATGTTGTTGCAAATGACATGATCTCATTCTTTTTTATAGCTACATAGTACTCCATTGTGTATATGTACAACAGGAGTGAACTGGTTGCCATATCTGTCACCCCATTGATTGCCAGAATTGATTCACTGATCTGGCTGGCTAGGTGGGTGTCCCCTTCCTTCATCACCACATCGTGTGTGTCCCTCCCACCGTTATGCACTAGATCAAAGTGGACAACCTTCCTCAATAGAGGAGGATTGTTCTTCCATTAAGGGTATGTAAGTAACTGCACTCCCCTGCTAGAAGCTCCCAACAAGCTCTTGTTGTGATTTTAATTTGCATTTTTCTGATGATTAGCATTGAGTATCTTTTTACATATTTATTGGCCATTCCCATTTCTTCAATAAAATGTCAGTTTGAATGTTTTACCCATTGGTTTGTTTCCTTAATACCGAGTTGTTAAGGGTTCATTACATATTCTAGATACAATCACTTTAGCAAACATATAATTTGCAAATAATTTCTCTTAGTCTATAGCTATCTTTTCATTGTCTTAATTGTGTCTTCTGGGAGAACAATTTGTTAAAAAAATTTGATGAGGGCGAATTTATCAAGTTTTTCTTTTATGATTCATGTTCTGTTTAAGATATTACTGCTAACTGATTGTCACAAAGATTTTTCCTATGTTTTCTTCCAGAAGTTTTGTAGGTTTAGCTGTTATGCTAAAAAGTCTATAATCTATTCAGAGTCAATCTTTGTAGATGGTGTGAGATAAGAATTAAAGTTCATTTTTTCTCCGTATAGATAGCCAGTTATTTCATCATTAGTTGTTAAAAATCATGTAACCATATGTTCATCAATAAATAAAAATATGGTACTTTATACAATGGTATGCTACTCAACAATAAAAGGAACTGTTGATACCTGAAACAACATGGATGAAATTATACTAATTATACTAACTGAAAGCAACAAAAAAGCAAAGATTACACACTACATTATTGCACTTATATGAAAGTTTAGAAAATTTTAAGCTACAGTGACAGAAATAAAACCTGAGGATGGAAGGCCTAGACTGCAAAGAGGCATGAGAAACCATTTTAGGGAGTGATGGAATTATTTCATGTCTTGGATTTGGTGGTGGTTTCATGGTGCATGGCTCTGTCAATAATCACTGAATTGTAGACTTTAAATGGATGTAGTTTGTTGGACATAAATTATGCCTCAATAAAATTTATTTTTAAAAAAGCAACTAGGCCTTGGGCTACGATATGTGAACATCAACTTTTCCTCAAACTATAAACCTCAGATTATTTTACAAGTACCCAAATGGACTAAGAGTGAGGCCATACAATGCAGATGTTGAGTCCAAATAAATGTTTTTAGTTCAGACTTCAAAACACAAAATACAAACAAACAGGAAAAGTAGACTTCAAAAACTATCTAGTATAGGATTCAGAAGATAATTTTACAAAATTAGTTGATATTCATCATAAGAAAATAATACAATGCCTATAAGAAATGTGAGCAGAAGAAAATACACATAACAACACAGGTCAAAGTTAACATAAAATACCAAGAGTATGGGTGATTTTATTATAAGTAAAATCAAAATGGAAGTGCAGAATTAAAATCCACACTGCAGGCAGTAAAAAGCAGATTTGACTCTGCAAAAAATCAAATCAGACATTAAAACAATCTTGAGAAGTTCCTGGATAACGGGAAAGAAAATGAAAAGGACATGAAAATAACAAGGGAGAAAATGATAAATATAGAGATCTAATCTATGAAGAATATACCTTATTATTTAGAGATATTATCCCTATTTAGATCATAGATAGGTTCCTATTTAGATAATTTAGATATTATCTCTATTATTATTTATATTAACTCTATCTAAATATAGAGATCTAATCTATGAAGAATATATATTCTATATTATATATACATAGATTAGTATATATATTCTAATCTATACATAGATTATACATAGATTAGTATATATATTCTAATCTATGTATCTATATCTATCTAATCTATATATACATAGATTAGAATATATATTCATAGATTAGTATATAATAAAAGATTTTAAGAAAATATAATACAATGTACTATATTAATGAAATAATATGTAATAATATATATTATATATCATATAATAGTGATATAAACATAATAATCTTAATTTTAAGAAAAATTATTTAGTAATGAATCCATAATTCTGAAAAAAATTTTAGAGATGTGAGTGGAAACTCACATCTCTAAAACTATCTAATAGTTTATCAGATAACATGTTATATATTGGTTAACAGGGATTATAATACATTCTTGGTAAAATCAATGGGAAAAACAAGCCATATCTAAACACCTGGAAATCATCTTAAATTATCTGTAAAAATTACAAATTATAAATTTTTTTTAAAAAGATGCTGGATAATATGTGTTATAAAGAAACAGGAATCTGCCAATGTCGTCTTTTTTCATTATGCTATATCAAAAAATATAAAATACCTAACATTTTGCAGAGAAAACATTGGAACATAATTACATACACAAGTAATTGTCTTTCATGTCTTAGAGCAACAGAGAGGGAGCCAGCATTGATATCTCTGCCTTCTTTGAAATAATTATTTGAAGACATACTAAGTGACTAAGAGAAAATCAAAATTAATAAACCTTCATGAGGAATGTTATGATTTAAAACAATTTGAGGTTGGTCGTGGTGGCTCACGTGGTGTAATCCCAATACTTTGGGAGGCAGAGGCAGGTGGATTGCCAGAGCTCAGGAGTTCGAGACTACCCTGGGCAACACGGTGAAACCCTCTCTCTACTAAAATACAAAAAAATTAGCCATGTGTGCTGGTCGGCACCTGTAGTCCCAGCTACTGGGGAGGCTGAGGCAGAAGAATCACTTGAACCTAGAAGATGGAGGTTGCAGTGACCCAGATCCCACCACTGCACTCCAGCCTGGGCGACAGAGGGAGATCCTGTTTCAAAAAAAAAAAAAAAAATTGAGGCCTTTCATTGCTCAGTTGGACCACTGATTCAGAATCAATTTATTTATATGCTGAAATTTCTATCATGTATCCTAGGTACAAAACTGGGCCTGTTATGCTTCATATAGTGACTCCTCAGCAACTTTCCAGCTTTTCCTAGAATCAGGCAATTTTTTGGACACACATCCTGCATCCCACTTGTGTGGGAACCTGTTTGAAGAAACAGCAATGACTGCACTGTGAATAAGAACATGAACAATATTTATAGTTTTTACAAGTTTTTAGTTTACTACTGGGAGAATCACCAAATAAAGTCTTTCTCTCTTCTCCAAAAAGCAGAGTTACACAAAGCATATATAGATGCAGCTCTTATATCAAGGTAATTGAATAACTTATTTTTGTAATTTAAGCTCCGACTTAAGGGCTAGAGTAAGGTTTTTTTTTTTTTTACATTAAGAGAGAATAATAAAAACTAACTAGTAGTTGATATTATTTAAAGCCTTTCTTATTTTATTTATTTATTTATTTATTTATTTATTTATTTACTTTGAGATGGAGTCTCGCTCTTGTCACCCGGTCTGGAGTGCAATGGCGCGATCCTGGCTCACTGAAACCTCTGCCTCCTGGGTTCAAGTGATTCTTCTGCCTCAGCCTCCTGAGTAGCTGGGATTACAGATGCGTGCCACCACGCCCTGCTAATTTTTGTGTTTTTAGTAGAGACAGGGTTTTGCCATGTTGGCCAGGCTGTTCTCAAACTCCTAACTTCAGGTGATCCACCAGCCTCAGCCTCCCAAAGTGCTGGGATTACCGGCCTGAGCCACCGTGCCTGGCCTAGCCTTTCTTTATTTACTCTTTGTCCTATTTGTGACTGATCTATATTGACTATGCTTTAAAATCACCATGTAATGTAAAATTGAAACTATATTAAAATCCAAATAAAAGATTCTTAAAAAAAAAATAAATCTTTCCAAGCTTATTTTTAAATGATAGAACTTTTGATTTTGTTGTTCTTTGTATCTTCTCTATAATATACATTTTCTACAATACATTTCTTTTTATAAATTGAAGCCCTAAAATAAAATTTATCAAAATGTTGACCGTGATTATCTAGTGGTATAGTAGTTAGGGATGATCATTTTTCTTCCTTCTAGATTATCATATTCTTACATTTCCATGAGTCACATGTTTCATAACACTTTATTTTCATCAAATGTAATAACTTCATTAATTTAAATGTATTTTACAATGAAAAAATAATTCTGCCTATGTTAGTCAGGGTCTCAGCAGAAAATAGAAGACACCCTCAGAAAGGTTTACCAGAAAGAACCTAATGAAGAGATTATTTAAAGAGGTTTGGGCAGCACTAAAGGAACTATCAAGAAACATGAGACTAGCAGGGATGGACAACAGAAGAAAGCTATTAACTTTCTGATGTTGAAGGAGCTCAGGGAGGAAATGATGTTTCCAAAGCCCAGAGAAATATCCCACAGTGCAATAAAGGCAGTGTGGCATGCAGTGTGACTGAGCAGCAGTCACCATCAGGTGTGTGGTGGGGGTGCAGGGATGGTACAGGTAAGTGATACTCTGACTTTCCATGCTCTTGTCCTCTGAGACCCTGCCCATGTCTTCCATGTCTTCCTGAACTCAGAGTGAGGGTAAGAGAGCCTAGCAGATGGAGACCATAGAAGTCAGGCTTCTGAAGTACAGAGCAGGACACAAAATTGTGGATAATGGATCTGAGGCTGGCAGGTGGGAATACAGGCAAAAATAACAGGCACAGTCCTCTGTGTATATATCATTCCTGCTGAGACCATTCATGAGACTTTTCACCTCATTCTGAAATCACTGAACCAGTAACCTACATTATCTTCTGGACTCTATGGGAATGTGCGTGCATCCTTATTCTCTGCTCTTGAGAGAATAAACTATAATACAATAGTCCAGAGCCAAAATAATGACATGAGGCAGAATGGCAACGGTGGTGTGGGTGAGAAGTGATCCAATCTCAAATATATTTCAAAAGTACAATCAGTAGGGTTTGCAGATGGTGAGCTGTAGGCCCTGAAACAAAGGAGTCAAGGGTGCAAGTTAGTTCTTTCGCTTACACAACCAGATGGAAAGTCTTGCCATTAACTGAGAAAAAGAAAACTCCAAGAGGAGCCAGATTTTGGAAACATATCAGGAGCAATTTTGAACATATGAGTTTTAGGATTTCTATCAAACATCTAACTGGGAATATTGAGTAGTCAGTTGGACATATATAAGTGTGGAACTCAGGAAGAAGATCCAGTCTGGGAACAGAAACTTGGAAGTCAATTTTTGTAGGCAATATATAAAACCATGTAGTTGAATGAGATCATAGGGAGATAAGCATAGCTAGAGTGATGGAAAGAACCAGGTGCAGAGAATTACAACACTCCAACATTGAGAAGGGTGATGAAATAATATATACAACAAACCCCCACGACACACATTTCCCTGTGTAACAAACCTTCGCATGTGCCCCCAAACTTAAAAGCTAAAAACACCTTTAAAAAATTTTTTTTAATAAATAAAAATTAAAAAATTTTAAAAAGTAATGGAGATAGGAAGTAACCAATGATGAAAACTGAGAAGGAGCAGTTGTGAGGTTGGAGGAAAACTGAGAGTATGTGTTTGGCCTGGAAGTCAAACTAAGAAAGTGTATTCACAGGAAAAGGTAACAGATTGTATCAAATGCTGCTGATAGGCCAACAGGGCAAAGACTAGGAAGTAATTACAGGATTTATCAAACAGAGTTCCTGGTAATCTTGAGAAGAGCAATTTTTATTAAAGTGGTGGATCTGAAAGCCTAATTTGGGTGAATTCAAGGGAAAACAGAAAGAGAAAACTTAGAAACAATGTTTACTATAGATAATTCTTTTATGGAGACTTTTAAAGGAGCGAAATGAGATGGCTAAGTGAAAAATGAGGTCAAGATATATAGGTTTATTTATTTTAAAAGTGGGAAACATAATGGGATGTTTGTATAGTGATGAAAAATACCCCATTCTCTTAAGTGAAGTATTCCTCAAGGTATCAGAATAGCTGACAGAATTTTCTGGAAAAAAATATACCCATATCTATTCATAAATTCTCTTAAGATTTTGAGAGCTGGCCTGGTCTCTAAGGAACTGATTTTAATCTTTGCCATCTCCAAATTAGACAACTTTAGAGAGTAGAGCAATAAATAACATCTCTGATGTCTTACAGTATCAATTGATGTTGGCCGGCATGACAGTTTCTAGTAATTGAAGAACCCATGATTGACTTAGTTCTGCCTCCTCCACACTCTGTTTCTGAAATGTGAAGGACTCCTAGAAGGAAGGAGGCTGTGCAGACAAGGATGGGAGGGGAAGCCAAACATAACTTCCAGACAATTCCTACTTAAATGTCAAGCTGACTGCATTTGGATACTTTTGATTTAATAAAAAACACAACTTTTATGCTCCCTAGTTCACTTATCTGGATTCTACTTCATTCAATGAGAAAAAGAAGAAATGCAGCAAGTCAAAAACAGCATTGATTTTCTTTCCTTCTTTCTTTTTTCTGATCTTTTCCATTACTGTCTTAGACATGGGGCGGGGCGGGGGTGGAGGGGTGGAAATCTTCCGTATGTCACCCTGGAGTCCTATCTCCTTTTTCTAGACGAGGACTTTCCCTTCCTGTCTCTCCTGTCTCTGGACAGATTCTTTTCCTTTCTACACAGCTACATTTCCTGGTAAAACACGAACTGAATCAGGGGCGAAACTGCAAAGAAGACATGGAACTCAGTCTGGACAATGATTAAACTCAGCTGTAATAAGCAAGGAACCATGTAAGCCACGGGCAGGCTGCTGATACCAGGGAAACGAGGAGTTGATTAGTATGGTCCCAGGGTTAACAACTAGGGAAAATGAGAAAAATGATTAACAACAAGAAAACATGGAGCAGTGCCATTCCCTGCTGGGTCCTGGCGGCCAAGTAGCTGAGGAGTCCTCCCAGATTGGATTCCACTTTTCTTTGCTCCCTGCATTCAGTCTGTCACCAACTGCCACAGCTAACAACTTCTGACTTTTCTTGGAATACTTTTCTTTTGTATTTCTGCAATCTTAGGCAAGCTCAAGCCCTCCCAGCCTTGTAGCTTGATACCTGGCTTTGCCTTGGGTAAAGGTAGTCTCCAGATGGCTCTCACCAAAGAAGCTTTTGCACAGCAACAAGAATGTGTATTTGCAATTTAGTCTATTTCCAAGTGCTTCCAAAATCAATTTAGAGTCCTGGTCTTCAGCTTTTGGATTTTCTATCATTCCTTGTTTCTGTCACCAAGTTCCCCTTCAGAACCTTCATCAGTTCATGACTTTGCTCTTTGACCCCTAGTCTCTCTTCTCTTCTGGGCCCCCAACTCAGGACTGACTGGCTTTACCTGTGCTATCTAATACATTCTTAGAGATCAGGTACACTCCCAACCCTGGTTAATATGATTCCATAATAACATTTTAATAACCCCATAAATGCTGTACACACTAAGTAGACAGCAAGCACTTCAGGAAAAAAAATAATCCACATAGTTTATCATTACAGTAAATTAATGGGTAGAAGACATTAAACATGACTTATCTAGGCACGAGCAACTCTACATAAACCTTAGCTCATCAGCATTCTGGGCCAAGGAGTACAATATTTAGCAAAGAAATTATAATTCCTTCTGCATAATAACAAAATAGCCATTGCCTGGGCTCAATGAGAAAATTCATAGAGGGAATGTTTGGAGTAGAATGTGCTAGTGGCTGTTTTATAAAGCACTCACTCCTTTGTCTGCATCTATTGAAACTTTACAACATGGCCTAGGAGGCTCCCTCAGTTTGGTCCCTGGCTATCTTTCCAGCCTCCCCCACCACAGTTTCTCTACATGCACGCTACACTCAAACCAGCTCCCTAGGTTCTAGTACCCTTCTAAGTGGGTCACACAGTCCTTTGTGGCTGGTTTTCCCTTAGATCCCTTTTTCACTTGGTCAATACCTATGCAACTTTCAAGATTTAACTCAAATGGCACTTCTTCAGTAAAGCCTTCTGAACTGCACATCTCCTAGCAGGGGACAAGTACCCACAACAGGCACTCGCAGCAGATTTGTGGACTGAATATATTTTAGAATCTGTTTGACTTATTTTCTTTCTACACCTCTTAACTATAAAGGTTACTTTGGCATTTATTCAAAACAAACCTCAAGCCAAAGTCCTACCCTAAACATACAGCAATGAACTCAGTAGAGTTTCATGTTGGTGTGGGGACTCCTTCATCTCATTACTGTGTACGCTTAACTGAATAATAGGACAAAAAAAAATCCAACTGTTAACCTGTACTCTAATGTTACTGTGCAGATATAATTCAAATTGTGCAAGAGTTTTATTCCTAAAACATTAAACCCATGCTTTAAATGCATTGCTGGTGGCCCTTATCAGTTTATGAAAGTCAAAGAAATCCTTTTGTAAAATAAACACTTCCTAATGTAAACGTTTATTTTCAAATGTGTCTAGCTTGTAAATTTAAACTTTGGCAAAACCTCTTTCCTCAAATTAGGATCCACCATCATTATTGCTTATCATTCAGAATGGAAATCTGAGTGTGCAAATTTACAAAAGGTAATATAATTGAATAATTTGCAAGAAGATCTACAACTGAGCAAGGGATTCCTAGTTACTCTCATTCCTCCCTTAAAAATAGGAAAACAAAACCAAAATATATATATATAATTAAAGTATTAACATGCACTATCACCTATTGCATTTGATATCTACATAATCACTACAAAGTAGACAAGGAAATTATTATAATAAATATTTCACAGATGGAGAAAGTGGAATCCAAAGACAAGTAAAACAAAGAAAACCCAGGTTGTGTAGCGCAAAATTAAGACAAAGCCATGCCTAGGGGCTTCAGGTCCTATACTCTTTGAGAGCTCTTCTATGGGGGAGGAAGCCAATTCCAGTAATAGCCATAACATTTGCAACTTGACTTGATTTCTGAAATCTCCACCTCAATGAGTTTGAGTGAGTAGAAGTTTAATCTATCAGTGAAAGAGAAATGTTTACTCAGGGAACCTTGGTAAGAATAACATTATCATAAGTCATTGTAAATAGGTGGTCTTCACTTTAAAAAAAAACTCATATAATATATGAAATGGGATATTACTCACATAATTATCATCCTCAATATAAAAAGTTTGATATATGCCAGAAACTGTATCTTTATTTCAACTTGCATGACAACCTGCAAGGTAAGTAATAGTGTTCATATTTTATAGATGAGAAATTGAGGCTGAGAGAAGTTACTAAATTATCCAAGCTGACATGGAAAATGCACCAGTGTCATCACCCTCATTCTTGGCATTATGCCTGGAACGGTGAATGCTCTTGATAAACATTTCTGAGTGAATGAATGGCTGAATAAATGAATGAATGAAATGATAAAGCCATGGTTTGATTCAAGTGTGCCTGCTTCTAAAGGTCATATATTTTTCCCAATGTCATACTCTTCACTTTATAAGTAAATGTATTACTGGCTTCCCTCAAAGAGAAAATGTACCCCACAAGCATCTAAAATAATAACTAAGTTGCATACAAGTTTTCAGAACATGATCTGCTATGTAAAGTGAGAAAAGCCTGTATTGTAAAATATACTTCACACGGGTGGCCGTAAGATTACTCAGGTCTGAGTTCTGCTACTGTCTCCTATCAGTGAGTTGACTTGTCTGGATATGGGTAGAGTTTCAGGTTGGTTGATTTGTGAGTCACCTCAGGACCCCTTTCTCCTTTGGTTCCTCTGACTTAACCACCATTCCCTCCTAACTCTCCAAGTTTCTACTTAAAACATTCAAACAAATGCCTCTGGGTAAGCTCTGTCTATAAGTGTCTGGGTAGGAACCATGAGCAACTACAAGAAGATTGTTATTTTCAATAAGGAGAGGCAGCCAGTGTCAGCTGAATGAACCCATTTTATCACACAGGGACAAAAAGGGTGTTCACTTGCCATAAATGGAACAAAGGCAAGAATGAAAAGCTCTTGACAAGCTAAAGAATTACCAAAGGGCAATCAGGAGGTAAGGTAAAACAGAATCCTCTTTAAAAGCAGGAGTTTGTCTTCCATATCCCTGGGTCCCTTGCTACAGTCAAATTCTCAGGAAGCAAAGACAACTTTATAAACAAAGAGACAGTGGAGAAAAGGCAGTCAGGCCACTGTAACATGCTCACTGTTGACCTTCATGTGGACAGTTCACCCTCCTGCAAGCAGGCCCAGCAGGTAACCCTGCTTCTTCCCTATTTTCACCAAGGCTCTTCACATCTATTATTGTAAAATACAATGATCCCATAGACTCTTTGACTCCATCTTCTAACCTCACATGTTGTAGGGAGATAAAGAACCCAGCATGTTTGGGAAGGCTCATGTGAGGGTGAACAAATACCAAAGACCTAGGAGACAGCCGGGCATGACAGCTCAAGCCTATGATCCTAGGACTTTGGAAGGCCGAGGCGGATGAATCACTTGAGGTCAGTAGTTCAAGACCACCCGACCAATATGAGGAAACCCTATCTCTACTAAAAACACAAAAATTAGCCAGGCATGGTGGCATGTGCCTGTAATCCCAGCTACTCCAAAGGCTGAGACAGCAGAATTGCTTGAACCCAGGAGTCGGAGGTTGCAGTGAGCTGAGATGCACCATTGCACTCCAGCCTGGGCAACCAGAGCAAAACTCCATTTCAAAAAGCAAAAGACCTAGGAGACACACAGGAATACAGGGCATGGGGAGGAAGTCAAGAAAAAAGATATTCTTGTAGAACACCAGCCCCATGGAAGACATGCCACAGACAGCAGGTCATGAGCAGATAAAGTCATAGCTCAAAATTGTACTCCCTAGGTCTTTTTGGCCTAACTCTCTGTTCTGCAAAACCGCTGCACCATCGAACAGCCTGAAAGCACAACCTACTCCATCATCATCATGAATTGGGTTCTCTCCAGATAGAAGAAAACAGCAATGCAATCTGGTGTTTGCACAGAAAACACAGCAGCAGAAAAAGCGGGAGGTACACCCCAGAACACCTGCTCAGAGACATTGCCTCAGAAACAGTCAAGCACTCACAGGATGGAAACATCTGTGAGCAGCTCCATATGCCAGAAGCCTTGAATTACAGAAGAACCTAGAGAGAGGCAGGGAGTCAGAAATCAAATTATTTGGATAATGTGGGAGGAGGTGCTGAGAAGAAAGACACAGAGGTCAAGGAAGGAGGGAAAGGGTCTCTGGACACAATGTTTTGGTATGCTTTCAGCACAAAGGATGAATGTGGCTCTTCTGGAAAAAGAATCAACACCCTGTGCTCTGTGAAACAATTCAAAGAGCACAAAGACCAAGTTTACTGCTGAATGGCTAGATGACTTGTGCCAAGTCACAGCTTGTTAAGTAGGAGCTAAGGAAGATCCAGGTCTCTCTGACCAGCGACTCTTGCTGGTTCCTCTATCCAACACTTGAGCCTCTGGCAGCATTTACAGTAATAATAAGTCCTTATACCTGAAAAGTTCTTCTCCTTTGGCTTGTATAACTCCTCTCTTTCAATGGTCTCCTATTCCTCTTACCAGTTCTCCTCAGCATCCTTCTCCTACTTATCTGTAATACATTCTCCATGCCTCTGTTGTACCACACATGAATATTAGCAAGAAAGTTAATATTTTCCCTAGATGATGTACCTCCTTCTATCTGCTTACAGCTATATGCTGATAACTCCTAAACTTCTAAAGTTAATCAAACCCTTTCCTTAGCCCTAGATTGTTATGACTAACACTCGTTTTCACTTCTACACAGGTACCTGAATCAATATTTGCCAAACTAAGCTCACACATAACTTGACAAGCCAAAGTGGATTGGCCAACCCACATTTCCAGAGGCTGCCTCCTCTGATTTCACTCCAAACTGCATGGGATATGCCTTTGAGTTTCCATGATCTCCAAGGCATGATTTTGATGAAGTTCTTACCACAGCACATTTTAATTTTTTGTTTACTACTCTCTCCAATGGACTGTGAGCTGCTCAAGGATTAAAAATGTCTTATTTATATCAATGTAAATATAAGGTAGGTAGTTAATATTTCTTGAAGGAATAAATGCAGAGCCTAATTTAGTTAGAGGTACCACCTTAGCAGGTTACACAAGCCAGAAGTCATTCTCAATGCTTCTTTTCTCTTACTCTTAATTCTGATTAGTTGCCAAGCAAGGAGGTTATATACCTCCTATATAACGTTTGAACATTTCGTACATTTCCATTTTTAACTAGGTTTTCTCCTCTCCTGCTTCAACCCTGGAAGATGCAAAGTCAGTTAGTGAGTTGAGAATGGATCAAAAACCTTCAGAGGTGAATACAGAAGAAACCAATCAAACCTCTCTGTCCACGCAGACCATTATCCCAAGAAAAGCTCTAAAGCAAGGGAGAAAAACATTAATTTAAAATATGCGTGTAGTTTTGGTCATCAATGGGAGTGATATTTCTAATTATTGAACTAAGACTGTTTAGGGAACTAGAGTGACCATAGGATGTTTAATTCCCAAACAATGACCAGAGAAGCCATGGAAGCTTCTTTATATTTTATTTAAAGAGAAGGGGAAAAGCTACCCCAGAGACTGAATTTAAAGAAACACAGAGACTAAAATAAAGTTACGATGTGATTATACTCTGTAAGTCCTAACTCTCCACAACACTTACCAAATTTGAATGAAACTATTAAGAGTTTGGTTGAGCAACAGTTAAAAAGTTAGCATAATTCCATGTTTTATAGGCATTCATTTAAAATAATTTTCATTTGGCAGCTTTCCAGTTATGAAGCCAATATTCCCCTCTCCCCACCTGTGTCCCAACAATTTGTGGGCCCTTGTAAAACTTATGGGTCCTAGGCATTGTACCTGCAAAGCCTATTATTTAATAAAGTTGCATTGACTCACTGCATTCACTCAACCAAAGCACACTTTGCAAAATGTAAATCTAATCATGCCCTACCTCTATTTAAAATCCTTCCATTAATCCTAATCACCTACAGGACAAAGTCCCAATATTCCTAAATGGGCAAGCATGACATTCACAGTCCAGCCCTACCCCCTTTCCAGCTGCATCTCTTTCCACTGCCTGCCACCATGTACCATCATTGCTGGAATATATGCAAATACAAGCACCATGGTGCTTTCCACCTTCACTGCTTTGCAAGTGTCTTTACCTTATTTGGAATACTCTTTCCTGTCTCATGTATCAAGCTAAATGCTATACCGTTTTTAAGACTTTCTGAGGAGATCACCAACTTCTAAAACCTTCTTGAATCCCCTTCCCCAGCCCTCATGATAATTTACCAGTTATTTCCCTATTATTGCTTTTATTATATCCTACTATTGAAATATTTGTTATATGTCTGCCTTCAAATCTAGACTGGGAGCTTCTTGAAGGCAGGGACATTTTATTCGAATTTGTTTCTCAAGCATTTAACCTAAAACTTGGACACATATTAAATACTGAATAGACTTTTGTTGAATAAGAAAAGAATATAGTTGCCTATATCAGTAATGTAAATTTTAATGATATCTGTGCAGTAAAGAATATACCTATTAAAAGAAGGCTTAGGCCAAATTACACAAAAAAGACCTTAAGAGAAGTTCAAATGTGTGATTATGTAAACCACTTTAAACCCCAGAGAATGCGAGGGATATATAGAAAATTATAGAAGAGCAAATATCATTCCAGGTTAAAAAAGGGCAAGTTTGATTCTGCAATCTAGAGATGGGTTCTCTTGACATCAACTTCTGGCAAGATTCCATAAAATATTATTGAATCAATTATGTGTGATTTCATAGACTCTGTAGAGGAAACAACAATTACCAGGACCCAGTACAATTTATTCCAAAAAATAATAATTATGTCTAAAACCACTACTTATTTTTGCTTTTTTTTTTTTTTTTTTTTTTTTTTTTGAGACTGAGTCTGGCTCTTTCTTCACCCAGGCCGGACTGCAGTGGCCCTATCTCGGCTCACTGCAAGCTCCACCTCCCAGGTTCGCCATTCTCCTGCCTCAGCCTCCCGAGTAGCTGGGACTATAGGTGCCCGCCACCAAGCCCGGCTAATTTTTTGTATTTTTAGTAGAGACAGGGTTTTACCATGTTAGCCAGGATGGTCTCGAACTCCTGACCTCATGATCCGCCTGTCTCAGCCTCCCAAAGTGCTGGGATTACAGGTGTGAGCCACCGCGCCCAGTCCTTATTTTTGCTTTCTTAAAGTTACTAGTCCAGTAATTCAATGAGGTAGTTATAAATGAAAACTTGTCAAAATACTTATTTGGATCATTATAATACCTTTTTAAGCAAGAAAATATGTGGAAATATGAGTTAATTCAAGTATTACTCCATAAGAAAACCTCCTCCTCTCTATCCATGCCATAAATCCAACCCCCAGGAACAAGCAACAGCAGCCTACCACCAGGAAGGGACGAGAGGAGGCATGAGATTTCTTCTGGGACAGGTACATAATGAAGCTCATGATGGAGTTAGAACACTAAGAAAAAGCTTGCAGCACCATTCCTTACCCAAAGCACAAGATAAAAGCAGTTCACTATTAGAGAGCTTTGAAGGCTTGTAATATACTAGAGGTCATCATTGTAACAACAACTACAAAAAAAAAAAAATCCAGCTGAAATATTTACCAGGCTGATTAAATTCTCTATATAATGGCCTAAGAGAGATGCACCCACTTCGTTTTGTAAATAATATTTACCTCAGTCTCCTCTGTTCTTCAACATATCATCTCTAACATTCAACAAAAAAATTATGAGACAAACAGAAAATATAGAAAGTAACCCATTGTCAAGAGATAAAGTAATCAGTGTAACCAGACTCAGAGATGACTGGAACTATCAGACAAGAACATTAAAATAACTACAATCAACATCTTAATGGATCTAGAGGAGTGGTCAGCAAACAATGGTCTATGGGCCAATCCAGATTACTGCTTGTTTTCATAAGTAAAGTTTCATTGAACACAGTCATACCCATTTATTTCTGATTACTTATGGATATCTTTGTACCACAATGGCAGAGTTAATAGTTATGAGGCCATAGCACCACTAAAGCCTAAAATATTTACTATCTTTCCCTTTACAAAAATAAACTTTACTAACCTATTGTCTAGTGGAAATGTTTGACAATTTGCATAAACAAATACAGACTCTCAATAGAGAGATGAAAGCTATAAATTAAAAAATCATGTCAAATGATTTCCTTCAATGGGCTCATCAGTAGAATGGAAACAGCAGAGGAATAAATTAATGAGCTTGAAAATATGTCAACATAAATAGAAATTATCCAAAGTGAAACACAGAAAGGTAAAAAAACAGAGAGATAAAAACAAAACCTAAGAGCAGTGTGACAACATCAAATGGCCAACAGAAATGTAATTGGAGCCCCCAATAAAGATGGAACAGAGCAGAGGAACCATTTGAAGCCCAAATGGAAAAGAATTTAGCAAGTACTGTCAATTTCACCTTTAGTTGGTTAAATAATCATAGCATTTAGCCTGGGAGGGGGCTAATTAATGGTATGACATAACTTGGACAGAAGTCTAGTATACAACAGAATTCTGACTGGCATCCTGTTCTGTGTACATTTTGATGATATTTGTATCTGATGATTTGTATGAAAATATTGGTTTACTAATCAATTTTTTGATAACATTGATCTAAGACACAGAACAAATCACAATGAGTGAAAGAATTAGAATCAGTGGTGTCTAGATAGGCTTGCTAGTGTAATGGGCCAACCTACAAATATAATCATGGCATTTAAATATAATGTATAAGCATGAAAAAGAGGAGGCATAAGATTTAGCTTAATTACATTATGTATCCAAGATATAGTGGATGTACATAAAAATGAGTCCAATACAAATATCTGTGTTTAATGTGATTCCCAAATAAGTAAACATATGCTCAAGTGATATTCACAGAAGCACAGAATTTAAGGCAACCAACGTAAGATTCTATTTATAGTCTGTGACTTGACTATTAAAATTGGTGGGCCATTTGACAACCACATTCTTCAAAGGCAAATATATTATGTTGAAATATCAGAGGCAAGAATGAGAGAGAAGACATGAAACCATGTCAAGGAAGCAAGAAATATTTAACTTAGAGGAAAAAAAAATCAGTGAAGCCAAGACATTGAACAATCCTCATAAGTAGAAGAGGAATTAAGTTTATTTTGCATGGCTTCTGGAGATAGAATTAAAACATAAATAGAAATTCTAAAAAGTCAAATTCTGACTCAATGTATTTGGAAACTTTCTAACAACAGAGGCTGTTCATAAATGGGAATAAACTGCCTTATCAGGAAATGTTCCCATCACTGTAGATGTCCACATAAAGACTGTATGTTGCGGAGAAGGCTAAAGCATAGGATTCGTGGTTGTGTTCCTGGCTTTCCTATCCGGACATTCTACACTTCTGTAATTGTGGTAAGAGGAGGCTCTGTGGAGAAGAGAGAAGGATAAGGAAAATTATTATGTGACCAGTCACTAAAATAGGATTATTGGGTTTAGGGGAAAACATCTCACTTTTCGTTTTGGTCATGTTGAGTTTGAGTGCCTGTCAGCCTAATGGAAAGGTTATGTTGGCAATTAATTATATTTGGGGTTCCAAGTAAAGGTCTGAGCTAAAGTTAAGTTTAGGCGTATTCATTTCATAGATTAATACTGCCTGACAGAAACATATGAAACTAGTTTTAATAATTTATTTCATTTAACCCAATGTATTCAAAATACTATTTTAGTATACAGTCAATATAAAAATTATTGAGACACTCACATTCTTTTTGTTTTTGTTTGCAATAAGTCGTCAAACTTTACAGTAAGTGTTTTATCCATATAGCAGTATAATTTAGATACCCACTTTCCAAGTGCTTACTAGACATATTTAGCTAGTGGTTACCATATCGGACAATGCAGGCATGAGTGATCATTGAATTCTTTTAAAAAGATATAGAAAAGAAGATTTAGCATTAAACTTGGAGAAAAAGAAAAGCCCAATTAAAGAAACTAAGATACAGCCAACACAGAGGAAAAATCAAGGAAAGTGTGTTGTTCAGAGAGTCAAGAGAAGAGAATGAGAATGTATGTGCTCAATTACATTAAATCCTGCTGAAAGTTCTGTCAGATTTAAATATCTGTTACATTTAGTGATGTAGAAAAATCGGTGCCATTAGCAGGACAGAAGTCATATGACAGTGGATTGAGAAGTGAATGTTCAAACTTCACTGTTCTCAGTTTGAGGAGTAATGTGCTCAGATGTTGTGGTTCTCTGCCCATTCTGCCATGGGCTTTGGATCTCCATTGGATAATTCATTAAAGGAAAAAGAACAATTGGCAGGCTGCAGGGTGCCTTCTCAGGAGACTCCTGTGGAAGGCACAGAAATGAAACAGCTGCAATGCCTCCCTTCTATGCCCATCAGACTCTTTTGTAGTGGATTCTTTCGGAAGATATACGCTTTCTTCCTATTCTTTAGTCACAATCTGGGATAAAAATTGTTCAAAGCATAAAATAAGGCATTTTATTCTTTAAAAGAAGGATTCCCTGGACATAATTGGGCAGGGAGGGGATGAGGGAGCATCTTCATGCACGAAGCTATGCATGGTGACTCTTCAGAACTAACCGGTAAGCATAGGTGAATGGATGACCTTATGGTGACCACAAAGGAAGAAAGCCATATGTAGTATATGTATGACCTGATCTCGGCTCCATTCAGAACAATTTTCTCTCAGTTAAAATAAATTCTAAGCCCCACCTGTAAGGCACAATTATGTAAATAACATGTGCACATTTTGCCGATCACAGCAAGAGCATGGTTATGTTACCTAATCCCCTCACTTAGGAGACCATCTCCAAGAGGCTTTCTCATGCCATCTGCAAAGCTGCCTCCACTGAGTGGAGGACCCATTACCATGACCATTACTGGTGAGCACATCCCCTGGAATAGAAATGGGATGAAAGAGAGTAAGAATTTCAGAAACAACCTATCTTGGGCCTGGATGCAGTTTTGGTCCTGAAGCCTTACTTAAACTCTCTGAACAACACTTAACATTCAGGCCCATGGGTTCACATGAAGACCACATAATGATTCTATTATATGGCCTATTTGCCTTCCGTTGACACATGGCAGGTCTCATTCAGTTACTTGTTTATCATAGTGCCAAAAAATAAAAATAAAAAAAAAGGTCCTAAGTTCTAGCTCTGTGTTATATTGAGCCAAACCAGACCCCTTCCTGGGCCTGTTATCTCATCCTTCCTAGCTGGCTGTGATCTGATCCTATCACCATCAATCCAGAGTTCTCAGATTTTTTTTTTTTTTTTTACTACCCGTGGCCCCGGGAGGTCTGTTCTCTTAAAAGCGATTTTCTCTTGCCAGCTCACTCAGAGGATTCATGATGACTATGGTTGACATAGGAATGATTCATCTATCATAAAGGTGGCTGCATGAGATCACAAATACTCCAAGGAGAGCCAGAAGGTGGGGGAAGTGAGATTCCAAACCAAGAGACAGATCTGCACCGAAAGTGGATGACAGCTTAATGAGAGGGGGAGATAATGCTCCTGCATTTTCTATAACTCACGTTTGCTTTTATGCCTCACTGAGAGGCAAAAGTGCAGATTCACTGTCAAATATGTCTCCCGTGGTCCGTCTCATGCCCACTCAAGACACTTCCTCCACAAAAATACAATGTAACAGATAGGCTGCCAGGAAGCAGCCCCCTCCTCAACCAGTTGATGGAAATGGAAGGTAAGGATAGCCTGGAGTGATTCCAGATGCCATGCCCTGGATATCCATTGCTGGCTGCTTGTTTTTGATAATTCACTTGTCATTTACAAAAAGGGCTGGAGACCATGTTGAAAAGATGTAGTTCTTTACATGCATTGTTTGATACTTTAACTTACCATTTTTATTCTTGAGATGGAACATTTTTATTATAATGTAAGCCAACCACCACTACTTTAAGAGCCATTTTCTTGTATCCTCTCCCTAATGAACTTAACAATAGGCTAAACCCAAATTCCAACCCCAGACTGAGTACTGAAACTCCATTGTAAATGGAACATCTTACCCATGTGAGACCAAGACCCCTATTCCAGCCATAGATAGCCCAATCCTAGTCGTAAGCAGAACCCTAATGCAGGTCACAGACAGCCCCATGTGTAGCCAGAGATTGGCCACCATTAACCAGAGCCAAGGGCCTCAAAATGACCCTAGAAGCAAATAGATGAAAGGAGAAGCCATTCCCACAAAGGAGCCGCAAGTCAATGTGCATGTCTTTGTAGGAATGGGTCAGAGATATTTTTATTATGAAATATGATACATTCGTTTTATAGTTTCCTAGCAACAGGATGCCAATCAGTCAGCTGTAATTCATGGATTCGTTGTCTTTGTTATGAAGGAGCTGGGAGCACGAGGTGGGAGGACCTCCTAGCGTTTGGTAGAACTGACAGAGTGTGGCTTGAGGATGAGGAGACCAAGCCTGCAGAAGGAAGAACCCCAGAGAGTGTGCCTTTCTGCCTTCAGATTCTTTGAAGCAGGGATTTATCCCACTGCTGTTGCTGCTGTTATTGCTACTGTCATTGCTACTGCTGGCTTCTTGCTCCCGCAGTAATTACTAGAGTTGATGGGTACAATTTTAAATCATATGGCATGTTTTTGAAACACACACAGTGCTTGCTCCATGCTCAAAACATTGGCAGTAGAACACAAATCAGGACAGAAGTAATAAACCTTCTCAGGCTACTTTCCTTGTATCTTGGCTGAGCTTTGAAAAAGCTGTAATCGCTAACCAAGTCAGGTGGTTAGGTCTCTGAGACGTTATCCTGTGGCTCATTCCCACTCTTTTGAGCACCTGCAAATTTATTACATAAGATATTATTTTGTACTCAATCTAATTAGTTAGAACTATTTGTAGTCATTTGAAATACACTCCATGTTGATTAAAATAATTAGTGTAGGGCTACTAAATATTTACCTAAGATATGAATCCAGAGGGAATTTGATAAATTTAATTAGCAAGAACTAATTATTGTTATGATAGGAGTTAGGGTTTAATAAATATAATTACAGAGCACAAATGACGGTTTCTTAATTAATAGATACTAGTTGCAAACACAAGAGCCATTATCATATTTTCATGCAGGACATGCTATTCGGCACACCTTCCAGACATCAACTATAACAGCCATGGTGACTTACCATAAGAGGATGGAACACTTACATAGTGCTTATGCTGTCAGGCACAGTTCTAAGTGTTGTTCGCATGCTAACTCATTTAATCCTTACAAAAGCACTATCACTGGCCACATTTTACCTGTATAGAAACTAAAGCATACAAAGTTCTGATAACTTGTCCGTGGCTTAACGCGGTGGCTCACATCTCTTATCTCAGCACTTTGGGAGGCTGAGGTGGCTGAATTGTCTGAGCTCAGGAGTTCGAGACCATCCTGAGTCACATGGCAAAACCCTATCTCTACAAAAAATACAAAAAATTAGCTGGGCATGGTGATGTGGGCCTGTAATTCCAGTTGCTTGGGAGGTTGAGGTGGGAAGATCACTTGAGTTTGGGAGGCAGAGGTTGCAGTGAGCCAAGATTATGCCACCATACTCCAGCCTGGGCAAAAGAGCCAGAGTCTATCTCAAAAAAAAAAAAAAGTAAATGCCCAAGATTACACAGCTAGGAAATGGCATTTGATCTAATGCAGTTTAGCTCAATAGTCCATGCCCTTAACCACTATTTTTACAGGGTTTTGCCATGTTGCCCAGGCTGGACTCAAACTCCTGAGCTCAATAGATCAGCCCCCCTTGGCCTCCCAAAATACTGCGATTACAGGTGTGAGCCACCGTGCCTGGCCTTAACCATTACAGTACCTAAAACAAACAATAGTGGTAACAACAAAAACAAAAATAGAAATTATGAATGTTCAAAAAGCCAGCAACCAAAATCCTCAGCTCCATATTTGCTATTCAGGTATAATAAACTTTTTTATATTTGCATACACCATATCCATGATTTTGGAGATTTTAAAGATGATTCTGAAGTGATTGAATAATTCATATTCTCAATATGAGACAAGCCCATTAGACTCAACCAAAGCTTCCTAGAACGTTTTTCTAGGAAGAGTTTGATTGCCTATTGTCACAGGCACCTTCCCCCAGATCTCAGTTCATATCCTTGCCCAGTGTCCTTCCCAGCAAGGATTCTATGTCTTAACTTGTGCCTTTGAGACATTGGAAAGTGCTGGAGTTTCATTCATGGGCAAATGAGCAATTATCATCAACAATGGGAAGAGACTGTGCTAAGGGAAGGTTGCAAAAGCCCAGATTGTCAAAGGCCCTAGACTTTCTATTCAAAGTGGAGTTGTGGAAAGTTGTGGGTTGGTGCCACAGAGCAGAGCAATCCTGGAGACTACCTCCCTCTGGCTCAGCCACATGTAGAAAAAATGCATTTCTTCCCCTGGTCAATCCTGAGACACAGTATAATCCAAAGGGAGCAATGTGGGAGAGAAAAAAAATGAGAGAAACTAATAAATAGTAAAACAGGGAGCAGGAAAAGACAGGCCTGGATGCACAATTCTTTTTGTGCCTGTTAAATGAACTCTGGTGGGGATGAGGAGAGAGAATTATCCTATTTATATATTGAAAGGAATTTTAAATATGCATAGGCAGGGAGAGAGGATCCACAGAGATTGAAATGCAAAATACAGCATGGTCTGTGCATCTCCCCATCTATCTCTCAGTACCATTAGCAAGTTCCTTGCACCAATTTCTGGAAAGCTCCCTCTAAAACTCAGAGCCATCCTTCTACTTACTCAGCATTCCTGTCTTAGAAAAGCAATTCTATTTTTAAAAAGAAATGGGCCTTCACTTGCAAAACACCTTGCAAATGTATTCACACAGAAACATAGCTCATACTTTCACAATGATGCACACACACATTCAACCAACCCATTTACACATACAGACACACAAAAACTTCCACCTCTACCTTTACTTCTGGACCACAATCTCCTGGCCTCTTGGCACTGGGGTTACAGAAAAACAATGCAGGTTCATAACATGCACAGGAAAAGAACATTTCACACCATCATGCAGGAAGACAGGAGCATGGATCAGAAGGTGCGGGAAATTTGTCATCATTCAGCTGAACACAATCACTTTGGGAACATGTAAGAGACAGAAAACTGACCATATTTCCTAATGAATACACTTCATCCACATTTTAAAAGCAACACTGTCCCACACAAATCTTTACTGCCTTACCAAATTCCCCTTTTCACCATCCCCACCAAGCACACATCATTTCCTTTGAAATAGCAGAAACTGCTGTTCTCAATGGTTTCCAAAGTCCTGAAAGACAGAGGAATTGCCAAATACAAATAAGACCTCTGTAAGTCATCTTACTTCAATATCTCCCTTCTTCAATATCCCCTCAATGTCCCCCACCTTCAATATCTCCCTTCTTCTCTGTCTCTCACAGGTACAAAAAGTCCCTGTTCCTCTTGAGGAGGTCTGTTGCTTTGTAGGATTTGGTCACTGACATGGCTATTACTTTGGGAAAGATTTCATTCTCTGGTTATTTCCAGGGGAGCATAGTTTAAAAATTACAAAGTTTGCAAATGGCTAATACTTTCAGATTTTTTTATAATAAGCTTCCATTTAAGGATGAAAATAATAAAAATGTATGGAAAAAAGGGAAGAGGAGGGACAACATATGGGTGCACATAAAATTGTCTTGTTGTATGTTATGACATTCTTCCGGTAGAAAGAAATCTTGAATGCTCCAGTTATCTTTTTTATTAAAAATAAAATAAAATTTTAGCTTTTGTTTTAAATACAGGGGGTACATATGCAGGTTTGTTACATGAGTATGTTGCACCCAGATAGTGAGCATAGTCGCCAACAGGTGGTTTTTCAAGCTATGCTCCTTCCCTTTCTTCCTCCTGCAGTAGTCCAGTGTCTACTCCTCCCATGTTTATGTCCATGTGTTCTCAGTATTTAGCTCCCACTTATAAGTGAGACCACGTGGTATTTGATTTTCTGTTCCTGCATTAATTCAGTTAGGATTATGGCCTGTAGCTGCATCCATGTTACTGCAAGGGATATGATCTCATTCCTTTTAATGACTGTGTCATATTCCATGGTATATATGTACCACATTTGCTTTATCCAGTCGACCACAGATGGGTACCTAGGTTGATTTCAGGTTTTGATATTGTAAATATCACAGCAATGTACATATGAGTGCATGTGTGTTTTTGGTGTAATGATCTATCTTCCTTTGGGTATATACCCAGTAATGGAATTGCTGAGTGGAATGGTAGGTCTGTTTTAAGTTCTCTGAGAAACCTCCCAATTGCTTTCCACAGTGGCTGAACTAATTTACATTCCCATCAACGGTGTATAAGCATTCCCTTTTCTCTGCAGCCTCAACAGTATCTGTTGTTGGTTTTTGTTTTGTTTTGTTTTTTGACTTTTTAGTGGTAGCCATTCTTACTGTGAGATGATATCTCATTGTGGTTTTGATTTGCATTTCTCTGACGATCAGTAATAATGAGCATTTTAAGATCCAGGAAGAAGCCATTTGTCAAACTCCTGGCCTTCTCCCAGGCCCGATAACACTCTGCAGTTTGCCTGGCTAATACCTACTCATTCTTTAACTGTAGCATTACTTCCTCTAGAAATCTGTGTCAGATGCTTCCCATCTGACAGCTGAATGATTGCAGTGTGGAGGGAAAGGAATGGGGAAGGCAAGAAAGATGACAATTCCACATTGAGACATGTGTGGTTGTGGTTTCTATATAAAATCCAGGTGGTGACATGAGTTAACGCTTAACCCTTCAGGCCTGGTTATCAGGCATAGGAGAATGGACTCTGAAGCCTAGGAAGTCCCCAGCACATGAACTGTCCTGAAAGCATTGGCCTAGAGAAGTGCCAAACGGGGAGAAGCCATATTCAGAGGAAAGAGTTTAATTCGGGGCTTTATGTGGAGAGTTTCCTGTAGACCCAGATTCGTGATACCAGGACAGTATGAATCATCATGGCTGTAATTACCTTAATGTCACATTTTTCACCCAGAGAAGTGCTTACATCTACATTAGTTTTCAGGCAGTCAAACACCAGGAGAAAAATAAAAGCCTGAAAATGGTATTAATGTGTGAAAAACACTTTTTAAAAAACCCACAAATATCTTGAGAACAACCTAGAAGAATGTTTCACCAGGTTGACTATGATTCACAGCTCCAGCCTGAGCACAGGCTTGTGAAGATGCATAGCAAAGGTGTCTTCCTCCCAGAGGAATTAGCACCTGAATCATTGGCTGCTTTCCAGTGTGGCACCTGCATAGAAACAGCTCTCCCCATTAAGGTCATAAAATACCTGCATTTCCTTAGTGTTGGTTTACAGATGAGAGGCTGAAGGGGCCCACGACCCAGGTCTGTACTGACACCTGATTATTGCTAACAAACAATGGAGCAAAAGATGGACAAACCAACTGTAATCTCTCTGGGTGTCTTTCTGCCCATGTTGTTCATTTTCCTTGCAGCCTGCCATGAACTGATTTTGGCCAGGTTCATGATGCTAGAGGATCTCTTCTCCAACTGTTGTAGTTTGGTTAAAAAAACAAACAAAACAAAACAAAACAAAAAAACACACACACACACACACACAGCCTGATCGGATTGCAGGAGGCCCTGTGTGTGTTGGGTCTCCCACCTCTTTCCATGTATTTGTGGAGCCTCACGGGCATCTGCTTCTGAGTTTGGTTTCTGACGGTCCCACCAAAACCTGCTTACCCTTTCACGTGTAGTTGGCTTGTCTGTGGCTTTCCAAGCAGCTCACATTCCATGGTGCACACTAAGGACAGCCCCTTTCATGATGGCTGACAGTAAAGCAACATCACCCAGATATGAATGCCCTTGCAGTCCAACAAGCCCTCCTAGACCCTTCTCTCGGCCTTACATCCAGGTACCATGTTTGGGGCATACCATCCTTGGTACACCATGCATAACTCACACTGCCCTAGCTAGGAGCCTTGTCTTTTCTTATCAAAGTATGTAATTTCTTTGTCTTCAGTGTATTCTCCCTGCAATGCTTTTCACATACAGAAAGCAGAATGGTCTTTCTGCAATGCATGTCTGTCTTTGCTATTCCACCATTAAAACCACTTCTGTCCCACTACTGGCTTTCTGTGCCTACAAGAGCAAGTTCAAACTCTTGACCGTGGCTTACTGGGCCTTCCATAATCTGATCCCTCCCTCTTCCATCAGACATAGCTCCTTTGCATGGTAAAATATGGGCTGAATGTTTGTGTCTCTAAAATTCATATGCTAGAATCCTGTCCCCGCCTCCCCTCCCCCCACAGTGAGATGGTATTAGGAAATAAGACATTGGGGAGATAATTAAGTCATGAAGGTGGAGCCTTCATGAATGAGATTAGTTCTCCTCTGAAAGAGACCCAAGAGCTCTCTAGCCCTCCTCCCACCACATGAGGACACAGTGAGAAGACGACAGTCTGCAACCTAGAACCCTGATGTCACTAGACATCAGCTATGCTGGCACCCTGATCTCGAACTTCCAGCCTCCCCAACCGTGAGAAATAAATGTGTGTTGTGTATCAGCCACCCTGTCTTTAGTACTTTGTTATAGCAGCCTGAAGTGACTAGGACAACATGGGACAACTAAGGAGATTATATCATTTGGGCTACTGCAATGGGAAGAAGAGTCATTAATGGGGAACAAGAACATATCAGAGAAAACAAAGGGGACTTGAGCTTCATAGAAGCAGATAAACAAGGGAGTCCTCTGCAAGTCTTCTGCAAGTAAGTCATGGGGAAGAATGGAAATGGGTTGTCCTATTAATACACTAGTGTGCTCTTTGTGGTTTGCTTTTCTGGAAACACAGTAGGGTGGAAGACTTCCTAACAGCCACTGTTTCCAGAAGCACAGGCCTCAGGTGAAGTTCAGCACTGTCACATTTCACTTGTGCAGTCTCCATTGTCCTCCAGCCACAGACACGCTCACCTGAGCCAGGTTTTATACCCCTAGACAGAGCTCAGTTGGCTGTCTTGGAATTAGAAGCCCTTCTCTTTCTTATGTGCCTGACCAACCTTTCAAGGTTCAGCTCAAGGTTTGGTTACCTTCTCTATAAAACCTTAATCAGGACCTACTTAGGTCCAGTTGTTATAAAGATCAAATAGAATGATACAAATAAAGTCCTCTGTGTGGCTTCCTGGTGCCTGATGAGTACTCAAGCAATACAGACTTATAACAGTCATTCCTGGCTGGACCTTGCAGACGGAACTGCTTCCATGCAAGGCATGGAAGGCATCTATCTTCACACCTGAGACACCCGGTCTCGATTGCTGCCATTTGTATCTCTTCTTCATGCTGTGTATTCATTCTTTTAACAAACATTCATTACTCCTCACCAGGGCTGCAACAGTGAACAAGACAGTCCCACTGCTAGCCCTTGTGGAGACTGTGGCCCAGTGGGGATACACATGAGCAAATAAACAATTGCAATGCACAGTGAGACGTGCAATACTAGGCGAGGGACAAGTGCCCTGGAAGCATAAAAGTAGGCACGTGACCCAGACCTCGGCAGAGGATGCATGCAGGTTTCCGGAGGAAGTAATGTCCAAGCTTAGACGAAGGGAGGACTATTCAAAAAATAATTTGATCTCAAAGTTGGAAGGGGAGGAGGAGGAAGAGGTGGGGAAAATGTCTAATTCAGGGCAAAAGAACTGGTCTGATTCCATGCCCAGTTCTCTCTCTCTCTCTCTGATTCTCTCTCTCACACACACACTCACACAAACATGCGCACGTGCGCACACACACACACACACTTTCCTCATGGCTTATCTTTGTTCTGCCTATAAGCGTCAAGGTATAAAGATCATCTGGTGTCTGAATATTTTGCCTCAGTGCTGATAGGAATCAAAGTCATTAACCCTGATAAAGACCTTTCTAACATTAGAAGGCAATGGGACTAAGACACTACTTGGAGGAAGAGCTAGAGAGACAAAAATAAGGAATCACACATTAAGCACTCAATAAACATTTCCTTCCTTCGTTCCTGACCCAAGCCTTTTAGACAGTGAGTATAATGAATTTTGCAAACTGTGTGTATGGTAACCTTAGCTACTGTCAGGAAGAAACTAATGTTTTATACAGCTAGTCCCAGGCACCACTCATGCGGACAAATTTCTGGGAGGAGGGGCTGGTAAGGGTGGGGCTGCCAGTGAGCAAGTGGAGGTGGGGATCAGAGCCATACATGGGTGAGGGGTAGCCAGCAAATGCTCCAGAAGCCTCTCTGGAGAACTGAATTTACGAACCTTGACTTCTCCCTGAATCCTCAAACATCTTCTGTATGGAGGGCTTGCTAGTGTAGTCCTTAGATCTATGCACCTATTCATGCTGTCAGTGAGCCACTTAGTGATAAAACTCACAAACTCAAAGCTGCCTGGAGGCTGTGGCTGTTACCAGCAGCCGGCGGACAGCTCACATGGTGCCCCATCCTCAGCCACCAGCAAGCTCTCTACCTGTACGCTCTGCAAACACCTCCCAGGTCTCTACTGACACACCGTAGACACACTCATGGCCAGCCAGAAATTACTCACATGAAGTTTCGGTCAGCCCACTGCTCCATCCCTGACGCAGAAGGTGGTTTCATGGCTGAGGGTGCGCGGGGAATTGTCAAGGATCTATAAGAGAATAGAGGAAAAAAATTCATGTATACCTATACATACATAGTAATCCCTCGGTATCCAAGAGGAATTGGTTCCAGGGCCTTCCTCAGACACCAAAATTTGTGGATGTCCAAGTCCTTGACATGAAATGACATCATATTTGCATATAACCTACACACATCTTCCTACTTTAAATCATCTCTAGATTACTTACAATACATAATACAATGTAAATGCTATATAAATATTTGTTAGACTGTATCGTTTCAGGAATAATGACAAGAAAAGTAGTCTGTACATGTTCAGTACAGATGCTATTTTTTTTCCAAATATTTTTGATCCATAGCTTGATGAATCTGTGGTTGCAGACGCCATGGATATGGAGGCCTGACTGTATACAAAGTATCCTTGAAGACAAGATCTGCTTCCTATTTTGTAGGGTCCAATGAAAATTGAAAATGTGGGGCTCTTTCATTCATTATTATTAGCAGTTTGTTTCATGATGGCAACAGCCGAGTGTACAACCAAGCCTGGGACCCCTCTGACCATGGGCCTTGTTTGCACAGGTCATGCACCCACAAAGACTGCCCTCCCTAGAGGTCACATAATCTAAAACTCTTATTTTACAGGTGAGAAAACTGAAACCTAACAATAGAAACCATTCTCTTGTTCCAGTCCTAAGTCATTTCCGTGCTCTGCATTAGCCCCCTCAAGGTTCCTTAGCCAGGTACCTCTTCACTTGCCAGTTATGAAACTCCAGGCAAGCTATTCTACCTTTTCTTCCTCAGTTTCCTCATCTGTAAAATGAGGAGAATAACAATGCAGATCTCAATTATTGGCTACAGGAATTAAACAGGGTAATGAGCCAAAGGTTTAGATCTCAATAAATATTGGTAATAGTAGTAATGGTTGTTGTGGTATTTTAGTAAATACTCCCGCTTGTCTCCTCTGTCTGTGACTTCTCTTAGGAATCCACAGGAGAGGACGCCTTTGACAATGCTGTGAGCTACCTCATTGTGAGCAGAGGTGTGGGGAATAAGAGTCCAAGAAACAACATCAGGTCCAGAGAAACGTTAGACCCTGGAAAAAGCTAATTCAAACAGCTCTGCTTCTATGAGTCTATGCCATTTACTCCCATCAAAGACTGGGCTGAGCTGGAAGAGTGACCTGGAGTGCTTGCCAAAAAGTCAGATTTCTGGACCCCCCTCTATCCACTCACCAACCTAGATCTAATAAATCAGAATTTTCCAGGGTAGGATCTAGAAAGCCATTCTAATAAGCTTATTTCACACCATTGGGTGAGGACCACTGCCCAGAGCCACCAACAAGCCCTCCATCGAGTCCCTCCTTTCCTATCACTCCCCACCAGGCTGGTGCAGCCCTGCCTGTGGTAATCTTGCATGGGCAGGGCACACAGCAGGCACCAATTAAAGTGTGTTGGTTGGTTGTCAGATGGTTCACTGCACACGTCTCACATCTAACACACAATAAAAGCCGACTGCTGTGCCAGCTGGTCAGGCCACTCCATCTGGGCCTTGTCCAGAAGGGCTCCGGCTGGGGTCTCGAGAGGAGCCCATAGAGGCTGAGCACACCCTGCAGACAATGTCTTGCTCTCTTGCAGTCTCCAACTGTGGGCCATCTCTCCGAATACTGGCATTTCCTCAAGCTTTACACATTACTGCTAAGGTGTTTGAGCTATATAAGCAAGGACAAAGGACATTTTGAACCTTGCCTTCAACAAATGTCAAAAATGTATCCCACTAGATGCACAGGTCTATAAATTGTTTTAGTATGGTAAGTTGTTCTGGTGGTTCTTCCTACAAGCTCTACCAAGCAAATGGCAAACATCCCTCATTTTTCTTTTTTCTTTTTTTTTTTTTCTTTTTTTTTTTTTTTTT